>NC_133772.1:99605475-99622123 GCF_003597395.2 Chelonoidis abingdonii | reverse complement strand
GCAGTGCTAGGAACAGCTAAGATACTGCGCAGAACCCTCAAACTCCCAGGCCTCTGGTAGAGGACCCGAGGTTGAGGAAGACACATACCACCCTTAGGGGTGAGAGGGGAATTTTTTTTTTTTAATATATATATATATATTTATTCAGTAGGGTGTTTTTCTATTTAAAAAAAGTCATAGCTTTACAACAAAATAATCCATTTCAGGTCCTACAACACACACAAGTTTTTAAAAACATCTTATTTTGCAAAAAAAAAAACCATGCATTTAAAAACACATCACATTATGCACAGAAAAAAACCCCGTTTAAAACAAACCAAGTACTTTAAACAAAAACAAAACAACCTATGCTTTCACAAATCCCCTCTCTCTCTCTCTCTCACACACACACACCCCCACACCAAATCAAGCTTGCAGCCACATACTTTTCAAAAACCCACATGCATTTAAAAACTATTTGCAAAAAAAAAATATTACCTTTCACTATGGGATAAAGTTCTGACGGGGGTGGTAAAGGGACCCATGTTTCTTCTCAGCAGCCTTTCCACACTTTCTAAAACACATGTCCTTGGTAAGAAATGGCCTCCTCTGTCCGGCGCTAGGACTTATGGGGCACTGGTGCTGCACTCAGGTTGGCGGAGGGCCTTGGGAGGAGTTCTTAGAGGGTTCACCCCAATTGGTCAAAATCTCCTCTCGGGGTGGTCCTTTCAGGAAGAAACCCCTCCTGATTGGTAGAGGGTAGTGGGAGGAGTTCTTAGAAGGGTCACATGACTCACTTTGCTTCCGGTCATGTGGCCATCTTGACCTCAGAAGTAATAACCCCATAGGGTGGGACTTCTGGTGACAGGTGGGAGGGACTGTAGGGGTCGAGGGGCAGGGTTAGGGTTTGATTGATGGTAGGGACCTTATACTACTGGAGCACAAGTAAATGCAATAACAGAAACTGAAATAGATGAGTCAAAAGTATCCATGAAAGACAATAATGGAGGAACAATTCCAATTTTGGAAGAGTGCACACTGATATTTAAAAACAATGGGAAAATGATAAAACAAGTGTGTGTGGTGGTACACAGAGGTGAGCAACCAGTGTTGGGCCTACATTGGGTGCTTGGTCTCATTAAGAGGATGTATGGCAGAGAAAGACAAAAAGACAACACAGAACCAAATATGAAAGTATTAATAGCATCATCTGAAGATGTATTAATAGGAAATGAATACTTCCCAGAAACCTACAAGATATAGTTAAGAGAAGATGCAAAACCTTGTATATGCTACAAGTTTCTTGAGCCTTAAGAAAGAGACTGGAAGAAGAAATGCAAAATATGACAGCAAATGGTATCATTTGGAGAACAGAAGAGCCAACAAATTGGATTCACTCCTTGGTAATTGCAAAGAAAAAAAGTGGCGGAATACAGCGATCTATATATAAAAAGAAGACACATACTCTTCCCCACAAGAAATGAATTGTTGTCTGAGAGTGCAGGAGCCAAATTCTTCAGTGAATTAGTTGCCTTAGTAAGATATTGACAGACCCCCGTGAACACCAAGAGCTCCAAGGTCTGCACTTTTGACACACTCCCTGGCAGATGCTGCTTCCTAAAACTGCCTTTCGGAACATGTTCAGCTCCAGCAGTGTTTCACTGTACAATGATCCAATCACTAAAGGGTGTGGCAGGTGTGAAAATGTAGATTGATGACATAATAAGTTGGGACAGCACTGCCATGGAACATCAGGAACAACTGAGGAAAGTACTGGAAACTGAGAGCTAATAACCTGAAACTAAATAAGGCCAAATATCAATTTCAAATGGAAATAAAATATTTGAGAGAGAGACTGACCTCAAAGGGAATCTTGCTCAATGAATCAAAGATTCAGGGAAAACTGAACAGACCAAGACCTAAAGATAAAAAGGGAATTCAAAGGCACGCTGAATTATGACAGCAAGTTCATTGCTAACTATACAGTTTGCATATTCACCTAAGACATCTTTCCTATGAGGTTACCAAATGGACATAGATTCCAGAGCGTTCAGAGATTTAAAGCACATTCTGACATCAGCTTCAGTGCTACAATTTTGCAGCCTGTTGAAAGACATCAAACTCTGTACAGATGCCTTGAAAGGAGGGCTGGGAGAAGTACTATTACAGCATTATGGAGCTAATTGGTTGCCAGTCTCATATGCATCTAGGGTTATGACAGCCACAGAGATGATGTACAAATTGAAAAGGAGACACTAGGTCTGACATGGATGCACAAGATTTTCAGAAGTAGGAATTGTGGAGCTACCACACTTCCTCTAAACTCTAGAGGCATCCTTTTGTTTCCCTATGACACTTCCTGCTGAGGACAGAAACAAGGAAGCCCAGGATAGAGCAGACACAAGCTACAGCTATACAGAGTAGTAGAAAGTTTGTCACCTTATTCTGTTTGTTCATAATAAAAGGATTATCTTGACACTTGTTTGCTTGTCATAAAGATATCAAAGGGAGAACTCAAAGAATCCATATTTAGAACTTGTTAGTTTTGGGGTTTGGCAGTTGAAAGCCTTGTAAATCCTTAATGGATCACAATTCATTTTTATACTGATCTGCTCTTGCTCTCTGTAGGTCAAGTAAGAGGGTGGGGGCAGTGGATTATTGAGAACATGTAGCATCTGTCCTGATGGATATTGTTCACAAACAGAAACAAAAAAGCTTAGATTCTCTTGTGGTTTTACACTTTCCATGGGGATCCATCTTTCCATGAGCTAGGTACAACTGCAAACCCACCTTAACTTGCAGGAGCAGCTGATGGCGTCATTTATTAAATTTTCCAAATGTGATGCTCAGTATTTTCTTAGTAGAGTCAGAAAAATTAAAAGCAGTACTGAAAACACAGAGATTCGTAAATTAGTCCAATGCCAACAAAGGACTCTGTTTAGCTATTAGCTCTAAAATCATTCACATGCCTCTCCAGAGAAATCAGGGGAAACAGATGCCCAGCAGTATACCCAGAGAGTCAATAAATCTGGACTCTAGCAAACAAAAAAAGGAAAGAAATTTTCAGAATTAATGATCTCTCACCAGTAATTCACAGGCAGCAAACCCTCTCATTTAAACCAGATAACTACTTACTAAAGCACCTCCACTGATTGCAAGTGCCATAGTACTACATCAGGAGAAGTGATATCTAAAGGGGCAATTGCATCTCCAAGGCCCATGTGCAGAAGGTGCTCATTTCCATGGCAGACAAGGTGGGGCACATGTTGGGGACTCTTAGATGGAGGTGGGGCCAAAATAAGGATGCTGTTGTCTCCTCACTTGCACTGAGGGGCTTCCTAAGAAAGGATAATTCACCCTATGGCTGTTTATTTCTTCACAGTCCTCACTCCACATCAGGGATCCCCCTTTATGGAAAGGATAAGACAACTGTGGCCAGGGAATAGAAGGTGGGGCCATCTGGGGGAAAAAAAAAAAAAAGCACATAGCCTGCAGCTGAACAAGGTCCTGTCGCTTATTCTAAAGGTCAAGGGGCAACTGACAGAAATATATGGGGAATCTATCTCCTAAAGGTAATCTCATAGAGATTTCTACCGCCTGAGTCCCCCATTTTCTCCCATTAGCTTTACCATGGCAGGAAACAATCCAGCTCAGCAAAAGTAAGACACAAATTATTTAGTATTTATAAGTTGTAAAACAACACCTTTATGTCTTCTGGAAAAGGGCTGATGTCTAAAGCTGATCATAAAGAACAGGCATAACATGCTTCTCAGAAGAAGTTCTGGCATTCACTTTCTGCACTAACCATGGTTCTGAATGGGCTGAATGTTCGGTGTCCATGTACAGCACACCACAGTCTCAAGGTAACAAAGCCATGGAAGACTAATGAGAGTCATCAGAGGATAAAGACTGCAATCTTCTTGCCAAGCACAAATGATGAAAAGCATTCTTGGCAACTACTGCTACCTGAATATCCAGCAGCAGCTGGGATATTAACATATACTTTCCATTGCAAGTCTGTGTTACAAAGAGAATCTTTCAAAAACAGGCCTCAAATTTTGGCCTCTTGCAGTAATTGTTAACTGCCTCCTTTATCTGAGGTTAGGGGACAGACAGTGGCCAAGTTCTGGTCAGTTTACTCAAATACTCCCATACAAGTTCCTGGAAATACTGTTATTAAACTGCGAAATTCAGATACTGTTGGGGGTCAGTGTTTGCTAAGCAGTGAGCATCAGGAAGTGTGCCTTGGTTTCCCTGTCTCTCCTCTCTAGTTCTGGGACCATCAGAACAAAATTGTGATGCTAATTTCTATCCATGGTTAAGCATATTAAATGTCTGCCATCCATTCTTAGTTAATTTGTACCTGTAGCAAGAGGAAGTGTTAGCACTGAGATTAACTAATCAAAGACTTTGTAATGTTATAGATGTTTGATTTTGTTAATTCTACAAGAACAAATAAAATCACATATTACTATTCATTTTTTTAAAAAAATTAGTTATATTTCAGATAGTGATTATTCTAATAGTTGTCTCAAAATGGTTTATTCATTTATTGATGAGAAATGTCATTTTCTTGGAAAATTCTACCATGTTTTTATGTTAAACACCTGTATTTTGAAGCATACATATGACAAATAGAAAAGTATTTATGTGTGTGAAGAGGGTGTGAGTTTTCAACCCTAAACACATTTCACCTGATCCTTTCCTTAATTCTTTTTCAGCTGAATCTAGAGGATGTAGTTATTCATGTTTAGAACATGTTTGATCGGGGACATCAACAGGCTTCATATACCTTTACATTTCACATTGTGCACAGCAAGAACAACAGTTATGAAGTGGTGAGCATAAACAAAACCTCTTGGAGTCCTTGAGATGCTACATCCTGCTGCTATTGTGGTGACAATAAAACTAGAATAACCTTCAGGACAGATTTCTCTGTTAAAATTCAAAACAAGTTAACTTCAGAGCAGTTGACACAGCTGCTTTTAAAAACTTTTCAATGATTGCAAGTGTATTCCAAGGTCACTATTCTTCATTCTGCATTGATTTTAGGACCATGCTTTGTGATACAGCTCTAATAAATCTATTCACATTATATGTTAACATTTGTCAGTGTGGGTATAGAAACGCTGCACATAGTAGAATCGAACATTATTTCTAAAAGGTTGCTGACAATATGCACTGACAGACAGAGTTAACTTTCATATTTTCAAAAGAATGGTCTGTAGCTATTAGGATCCAGAAATATTTTTAATATACAGGACATCAGCCAGCTTTCTTTAAAATTGCCCATTGTGCCTCAGATGCTGTAGTTAATCAGGCACTAATCCGTTTGTGCTACTTAGGAACTACCATATGGATCAGGCCAATGACGCATCAAGTCCAGTATCCTGTTTCTGACAGTTCCAGCTCTTCAGAGGAAAGTATAAGAAACTTTTAAGTAGGCAGTTATGGGATAACCTTCCCCTAGTGCAGAGTATGCTGCGTAGGCAGAAAAACACTCTGCAATGATCTTTGTAGCAGAGCATAAAGTAATATTGATGGGATATAAAGAGAGACTCATATAGTCCTAATTAGCCTAGGAAACTTTCTGTGATATAGGGCATTGAGGGTGAAGAAAGTGCTCCTTTGAAACCCATGGAAGATGGAGTGTGTTGCCTCTTCTGACAATAGGAGAGAATAATAGAGACATAACAAACATTATTTTTGATGTATATTCACAGAGGGAAACTAGACTAATAACTTTTTTTATCTGCTACAAAGCTTGCTCTTGGCTTATTTCATTATGGGCAGCACAGGTAAAAGTTAAGGTTGCCTGATACTTCCCATTCTAGGACCCTGCTTTCAGTTGCTTATAGCTTTGCAAACTTTAACCACTTGGGCTGAAATTTTCCATGCTGTGTGTGTGTGGTTGTTGTTGTTTTTAAGATTCAGTTAATAGTCCAACCATTTCCTAGAACATGTAGGAAAAACTATGTTGTTTTGGCCATGTTAAAAATCTTCATATAAGTGGTCACGAAACAGTAGTACATCCATGCTTTGGAGCAAGGTCTTGAAATTAGGCAGGAGAGTCCCCCTAATGTCAGATATGTGCCTTTTACCATCCTCATGAAAATTCATGTGAATATGGAAAAATTATAAGACTGAAACTCACACGTGGCACAGGCTAAGTAGAGGCTTGGTAAAATTTGGCACTTAAGTTCTTCAAAGATTCCATCTGTACTGACCATGCTCTAGCCCCTCACAGCTTCCTATGTGCAACCAGTAGGGTTGCCACTCTGAGTTATAAAAAACTGACAACCGAGCTGATCCTGAGCCCATAAAACTGGACAGCTGGCAATGTGTACTGAGTACTCTCACAGATGTCCCAGGACAGCTGCTTCAAAAAAGGGCTGATCCTGAGGAAACTTAGACAGGTGGCAACCCTTACAACCAGGCTACCCATGTACCACCTCACAGAGTGACTGAGCATGCTCCATCTTGGGTCTGCAGGGGCTGAGCAGGACTTTCCCTGCAATTGCTCCTCCTCGCTATGGCTGGTTGCTGTGGCACCAGGCATAGGAAATGAGCGAAGGGAGACTATTTCTCTTGTGCACTTAATGCTCTGTCGGCAGGCAACATTGAGGAGGAGTGTCTGACTTGAAAGCAGTGGGGAGTGAGGGACAGGTAAAGAGATACAGGGCTTGAGAGAGCAGGGATAGGAGTCTGGGAGGAGAGTTAGACATATGAGCTAGGATGGGGTTCACAGACTCAGGAGCAGAGGGAAGGAAGCAAAAGACAAATGGTCAGGAGAATAGGGGCACAAAAGTGAGTAGCGAGAGAAGCAGAGTGGGGAGGGTAAGAGTTTTGGAGGGGGAAGCATAGATGGAGGGGAGAGCACATGCAAAGGTGAGAGACAGGAGCAGATGAAGGGGAGCAGGGTCGAAGTTAGGAGCTGAGGGGGTGGGGAAGAGAGGAGCCTGGATAGAGCCCTGTGTTTTTTGCAAATGTGAAATAATGCAAAATAAAGTGAAAAACAATGCTTAAAATGACATAAAATAAAAAAAATTACCCATAGCAACAGTTCTTGTCCTGCAGGGCTGAGCCCAGCTCCTCGCTCTGAGCATTGTGACCTGGCACTGCTTAGATTTGGCCTGGCTCTCCTGCTGTCCAGTCCTGCAGGACAGGAGCTGTCACTGCAGAGTGAGTGCAAGGAAGGCTCGCTCTACACCCCCATGGCCTCCTGGGGGTAGGACCCAACCCCCCCCCCGCAAGTCTCCCATTTCCCTCGGGGCATGACCCATAGCCACTCCAGTGCCTCCCAAATCCTAGGGTCAAGACCTGACCCCTAAAGGGAATGTATAAAATACAATGTAAAAGAACACAGTACTTTTTTGTTCATTTAAAGTTAAGATTTTTCTGTACGTTTTTAAAATTTACATTTTTTATACATTTTGTAAACTTTTGTATAAGTTTATAAAACTGAAAGCATATAGTAACAAATAACAAAATAACAAGAAATTCCCCCAAATAAATTGAAAATTATATATATTTTTAAAGTCAAACTCTAGAGATGGAAGGGGATAGGAGCAGGGCAATTCCAGGAGCTTAATATTTGTAACCTGCCATCAGTAGTCTAATTTACTCACAAATTCCACAGCTTATGTCACATTCACATTTTAAAATATTTTCTTTACAGATGTCAGAGCCATGTTTTTTCCAGCAATACTTTGATGACATCAGCACAATGGATAGTGTAGAGACTATTTTCTTTATTTTCTTTATTTGTTAATCACTGTTGTTCTAAGAAAAACACAGAGCCCTGAACTCAGGCTCTGTCAGGAAACAAGCTTTCAGACTCACATTTATGAAGATACTATATATGAGTGTGGATATGTTTTCATGTATATGTAGGTTTTCCACAAGTTTAATTAAGAAAAAAAGCAACCTGCAAAAACTATTTGGGTATGAATTCCCTGCCATAAATAGCTATAGATAATCAGTAATCTAATTACATGAAACCATCATTTCATTACTCCCTCAGATAAAAGAAAGTAAAAGCCATATAAATCTGGCAGATTTCTATTTCAGAGTGCAATTCAGTGCTATATTCTTTATACATTATTTAAGTTGTTCAGAGACTGTTTTCAATCTCTGAATGCATTCGCCTGAAAATGTTCCATTCTAGATTGATTCTGATTATTCGGCAGCTTGGATGATACTCTCCATTTTGAATTATGTTTGTTGCGTATATAATGCAATGTATGGTGCTTATGCTGGTAGGTGATTTTTTTTTGTGCTTTGACCTAATGCAATAGGTATAAATGATCTAACCACTTCTCTGTGCAATGTAATGAGTTTCTTGTTCTCAGTCAGAAATATACAATAAACTGGAGAAGGGAGAGAGATCCACATCATTTCATTGTCTGCTTATTGAGTCAATTTTTAATCCTGAAATAGGGAACATAATGAAAGTTTTGATTTGTCGCTACCTAATCATGAGTTGCTCATGCTCTAGCCCTGGCTCTCGTTCTGTTCAGCTGTGACTGAAAGTACCCCTACATTCACACCCTAAACGCTACTGTAATAATCTTTGTACAAAATATGCCTTGCAAGGTATCATTTAGAAACTAATAACTCATTGATCTTTAATATTCTTGTGTAATGTATGTACAAAATGCATATTAAGAGTTATGAATTTAAACTGAAATTATAACTACAATGCATTTACAAGACAATTCTGAGGAGTGGGCAAACCAGTTTCTCAGAGACAAAGGACAAGCTGACACCTCAAGCCAGGTGTCACCAAAGTTGATTGCCAATCACCTGGCAAGTGGCCATTCTTTGGTAACAAAGGGGGTGGGAACAAAGTGATCTGCATTTGAGCAAACAACAATGAGAAACCTCTTTCATCATGAAACTCCATGTCTCCTTCCTACCAGATGGAATGAACTTTATCTAGAGGTAACCCTCAGGAAAACGCATTTCACAATGTGACTGGACTATAAAAATGAGGGGCAAAACTAACTCAGACTCACACATTCGTATTCTCTGTCTCTCTCTTCTACCTGATAAGAAATGGAACCAGCCCTTTGACTCTAGGGGAGATCCTGATATGAAAATTTGGTCAGCCATGTTGTTGGGAACATGTGGTAAAGATTTTACATTGAACCATGTTTAGCTTGTTAAGTTTTAGCTACTAGAAAGTATTTTATCTTTATTTCTCTTGCAACAATTTGTGACTTTAATACCTTGTTCTTGTATTCAAAATCTCTCTTGCAGTTAAATAAACTCATTTTATTTTTAAACTAAACTAATCAGTATTGTGTTTAAACTGAACTGTTTGGTAACTCCAGTTAAAGGAGCGAACTGTTGAATATTGAGCCTTTCCAGGAGCAACAGACCTTTAATAGCTGAAATATCCAGAAGGGGACCGGACAGTACAGAACACATGTTTTGGGGAAATTCAGGACTGAGAGTATGTTGGGGTAACCCTGGAAGTAGTATCCCAGGCTGGCTGAAGCCAGAATGTGATTGGCGTATTGCTGACAGGCTGCTGGGGTAACAGTTGCTGGACCAGGACAGAAACTCAGGGTGTGACCTGCATCTCATTTAGCTGTTTGTGAGCAGCCCAGGCTGGGAGCCACAACAGAAAAGCTTTGTGAAGCACCCAAGCTTTCAGGGCAGATGGTAACAACCCCTCACTGGTATGGATTGGACTCCAGAATGTGACAAGCATGTACTGCCATTTATCTAAATACAATGAGAGCTTGTAGTGAAGCAGTGTGGCTCCCCTTCTGCCCAGAGGAGGAAGGGCCCAGCCGGAGGCTAGAGTGGGCAGAGCTAAGGAGTTCTGAGCCCACCCCTCAAAGGGTCAGGTGCCAACCTGGAACTATAAAGGCCGGCCCTCAGAGCTCAGTCAGGCCCCAGCAGCCGGAGAGAACAGACGTCCCTCAGGGAGCTCGAGACTGGGAAACTCCTGTGACCAAGGGCAGCTGCTCAGACTGGCCGGAGCTCCCCCACGCCCGCTACCTGGAGGAGCTGCCGGAGCTCCCATGCCTGGTACGCGGAGAAGCTACTGGAGTGCCCCTATGCCCACTACCCAGAGGAGTTGCCAGAGCTCCCCCGTGCCCGCTACCTGAAAGAGCCACCAGAGCTTCCCTGCTCCTGCTACCCAGAGGAGCTGCCAGAGCTACCCTGGGCTGACTATTCAGAGGAGTTTCCAGACCTACCACCCAGCCCCGGTCGTGACGAGCCCATGCTCCTGGACCCTGCAGAGGCCGACGTTAGGACCCAGGTAGGTCCTGAGGGGGAGTACAGAAATACCCCAGGGGCAGCCGACCCCAGTCTGGATACAGCCTTACCGGAACCTATGTCATTGTGTTGCGGCCAGGATCCCCACTGACTGAGCAACGGATCATTAGCTGCTGCTAGGGCCCCGGGCTGGGACGCAGTGGAGTGGCAGGACCTGCGTCCCCCCTGCCACCCATTCCTGGGTGGCAGACTCCCCCTCTCCCTGGCCTGAGGAGGCTGAAGCCAGTTATTGTTGCTCAGCCCTGCCCAAGGGTCTGAGCTTCCTGACTCAGTGTTTGCTGCCCGCCCTGACCTAGGGCCGGGCCTTGACTGTTATTGTTGCTCAGCCCTGCCCAAAGGCCTGAGCTTCGTGACTCGGTGTTTGCTGTCCCGCCCTAACCTAGGGCCAGGCTCATAGCTGTGGTTACGGCTCAGCTCTGCCAAAGGACCTGAGCCCCTTGCCCCCACAGGGCAGGCGATTGCTGCGAGGACTACCGGGCTATTTTCCCGGACCCACCAGTGTGTAATGTGCTGGCATGGCTCCCCTCATCCCCCCGGAGAGGGTTGAGCCCCGGCTGCACTCGTGTACAGAGCTAAATAGGATTTTTAATAAATCAGAAGAAACAGACGGATACTTGAAGCACTTTGCAAAGTTAAAAGAATTGCATGGGTTGTAAATTAAATGTTTATTATCAGCACTAGCTGCCAAGATTCTGTACAATTCACTTATATACATTAACTGAGGCGATTCAAACTGGCTGCATTAACTCTCAAGGACTTTCCTAAAAATTCAAGGTTGTATGAACCTAACCTAGAGAATAATTGCTTGTCCAGACGCGATAACAGACGCTACCAGAATGAAAATGACAGTTTGATTCACAGACAAATAAGTTGATCTTAGATGTCTGGTTTCCACTTTTCTAAGGTGAGATAGCTGTCTTTAAAAAGCTTCAGTGGTGAATAGTCTATCAGTTTAAAAGGTCAGACACTGCAAGATATCAGCAGAAATGATTCTATCTAGATCATCGGAAGAAAGTAGATTGATTTCATTACCTTCAGTCATCTGTTACATATTTTCTCTGCTTTCTGTCATTAGTAATTAGGATACTTGTAGAAAAGAATAAATGATGCAGCGACCGTTTGAACAGAAATTCCGATACAGTACATCAGATCATAGGAGAAGTGTGTGGGTTGCATGTATGTAGGTACATATGGGAGATGATATTTCTCTGGGTAGCTTGTTTCTCAACCAGGTCATTATTGGCTTTAAAAGGTAAATAGCACATAGTAAAGTATTTTTTGCAGGTCTATGCTACAACAGTTTTTTATTTTGTATGATAATCTACAGCATGTGAAAATATGCTTTAACTAACAATCTTTTTAATTAGCTTTATGAAAAATATACTTAAAATATTGCCACATACATACCCCAAAAATCATAAAAAGAGTTGTGTCAAGGGCTCACTACCTAGTCATCTATCCAAATGAATCTCGGTAAGTACTTGGGGAAATTGAATATATGGTATTTATTACTTCATATTAGAACTGAGCAGATATAAATAGAAGTCAATTTTATCTGGACGGAAAATAGAGTATTCCAAAATTATCAGGATGAGGTTAACTGCACACATAAACACATTAGGAAAACATAGCATCCATGAATCACATGAGTGTTTACACAAGACCTGATCTTACAGAATTGAAGACCCATTCCTACAAGAGACTAAGTGCTCCCAACTCCCATTGATGTTAATGTAATCTGAGGGAGTAAGCACCGCCCAGGAGATACAAATACATCTGGGGGTAGGAACAGGACCTGACTGATTAACCAGGATTTAAAGACTTAAATCCATGTATGTGAATTATCTAAATAATGTAATTAGAGGGTCTTACTGTATGGAAATTATATTGTAATGCACTGTGCTGTGCTGTGAAAAGTGGTCTTGTGATTAAGGCACTGGACTGTAACTCAAAGGAGGTGGGTTCAATTCCTGGCTCTGTAATTGACTTTCTGTGTGACCTTAATAAATCAGTTTAACACTGTCTCAGTTCTCCAGCTATAAAATGGAATAAAAGGTGCGTTGTAAGGATAAATTCATTATGGCGATAGAAACCAAGTAAGTGCCTATGTAGGTAGTTGTATTCACTACACAAATAGCGTTTGCAGGTTTGAAACCTACTGCAGAAAAGACAGTGATTCTTCTTGAGGACCTGAAGAAGAGCATTGTGAAACTCAAAAGCTCATTTCTCTCACCAACAGAAGTTGGTCCAAGAAAAGATATTACCTCACACACCTTGTTTCTCATATCCTGGGACCAACATGGCTACACATCACAGCTGCAGACTTTTTTTAAATCTTTAACCTAGAAGGGGAGAACATATTAGCATCACAGCTATATTTTCTTATAGGTAGTAAAGAAATATTTATGTTTGAAGGGTTTGGGAATAAAATTAGTAAAATAATGGCAAGCCTACATAAAACAGTGAAAATCAGTTTACTTCATAGAGCTTCAACTCAGAGTATTTAGGAAAATGAGAAAACATTTAATTTTCAGCCACTAAGAGCTGATCCACTTTCCCATACTAAATTCCATTATTTATGACACTGTAACAAACCAAAGTAATGGGATATTATCAAACGTGCAATTATTTGCAGTATTATTATTGTCCTAGTAGAAATATCAGTGGCATTCAGACTTTGGATTTCTTTCAACTTGTGAGACCAACTGGAATAGAACTGTAGTTTACTTACTTGGGCTTTTAACTCTTTCTCCTCATAGGAAAAATGGTATCTTCTGCAATAAGGAAAAAACAGAAATGGGATAGTGCCTTCATATGTGTGAAGCTTGTTGCCTTGTATTTAGTAACAAACAGCAAACTTCAAAGTAAAGGTATCTGTAGGGTTAATTATTAGTGAAGAGACTTAAAAGATGATGGAACTGCAGTATTTATAACTTATTCTTTTGAGTTTTTCCTTTTTTCTTTCATCTTAAGTGATCGATGAAAGGCATGGAAAGCTTATTGAGACGGCTGAAGTTCTTGAATGTTCAGAGGAAAAATAACACAAGTCACAGGGACAAAGGTTCAGCTATTTAAAAAAAAATGAAAAATTGATCCTCAATCAACTCTAAAAGAGTGTTGGATGCTTAACTAACTTAAACCATTATTATCCTGTATCTTATGTGAGATGCCTGAGGGAATGAGCTGAGGTTTGACAGAGATGGGAGATGTCCATGTTAACATGATAGCAAGCAAATTTATGCAGTCACTTGAAAGAATGTACATTTAGGACTAACTCTGGGATTTTCTCTTCCTCTTTCTCCTTCAGCTGATGATGGTGGTCAGAAGGTTTTTGGTGGTGAGAATTCATTCGTTAGAAAAAGGAAATATCCAGCCATTCCTCTCCTCTCTGGTGCTCTACTTTGTAATGCTGAATTTATAGCATCCCTGAAGGTAGCAGAGCATTCACTAATCAGAAATAGGCACAATGAAATACACATTATCCTTTAGGAACTAAGCACACTGTGATTTATAACGAGTTGATGTTTGAGTGGAGATTATTAGAGTTGGGTTTGATGTGTTTGTTAGCAGAAAGCGACTTTATTAGATGTGTGTATGAGACAGGTGTACTTAGGTACTATGTTTTTATTTAGTCTGTACTACACCTTTCTGTTCTGATCTTGGTAGAGAAAGGCAACCATTTTATATGCAGTTGGCAGCGCACTGTACTACTGCTTTTTTCACAGCTTTGTTGTTTCCCCATAGATTATGCCTTTATTAATGAAAAAAATCAGATAAAAGTTTTGTGTCCTTTAAAAGATGAAGGTAGCCACCCAACAACAGTAGTCAAATGTGCAGATACAATGGCAATGAGTATAGGACAAGAATAGAACAGAGCAGAAAAACAAGCATAGGTGCAAGGTTCCAAATTGCACAAGTAACATCCATCTCTCTACGTAGGAAAAAAATATATTATTTCCACAATGTGTCATTCCATAATATTTCTGTGAATGGCACCTTTTCCACTGGGAAAAACTGTATCCTGAGATGCTAGCTGGCATTTTAGTTAACTATAGCTGTTGTGCAACTTTACATTTTGTCCTGAAAACCACTATTCTGACATTTAGTCATGCCACTTCTTTACTGAGTGACACATCTAAGTAACTGTTACCACTTCTTGCAAAATAAAAAATTATACCACTCTCCATACTGTAACTCTTCCAGTCATGTCAAACAGTAACCTGTGCAACTAAAAAAATCAATCCAAAGAATATATGTGATGTAGACATCTCTAATGTACTGTAATGTTATCTGAATTTTAGAACTCGTCATTTCGGCATTATGTCTGACTGGAATGTTCAATTTGAGCTCTGTAAATGGGTATATTGACCCTTAAGGCAAGAAGGGGAAGTCTTGAGTGCTAGGTTAGGCTATTCCAGAAGTTCTGCAGCAGACAGAGATCCAGAGAATGGCAAAGAGATGCTGAGGAAGTAATAGGTGTCTGGAAAACAAAAACAGGCAAAAGGTCTTTTTTAAGTCCAGTACTAGAAGCCTGGAAGCCTAGGGTAGAAAAGGCTCCCCTTTCTTTCAGCCAACCAGGACAGGTTCTATGAAGGATGGCAGAATATAATCTGCCTCTTCGCTCATAATGGATGAGACACTGGTAGGGAGAATGTACTTACCTCTCTTGGGGCCAAGAAGAATGAAACCAAACTCAACTGTTTGGACTCTTGCTCTACATGGCAGAGAAACATTGAAAATACTTCATCCCAGTTGGGGCACCTGAGGAGAAAAGGACACTTAGAGTGTGAAAATTTCATTTGATCTCTTAATTTTGTTTATTTGAAAGGGTATCTTGCCAGTCCAGGCTGAAACTATGTGGAGAAAATCTAAGGGACTCACTGGAAGAGTCTGCTTAGGGTCACAGCCTACAGATTCTAACGGTAAAAGTGAAAATATTTTGTTATTTATGTACATTTCTCAGGTTTGTCCATCCCACTGGCCACACCAGTATCAGGGTTGTCTTAGAATGATTTTGGCTGAATGATCTTTTGATCTTCCCTCAGAATAATCTTTTACAGCCTCTCTCTTCTATAGGTAGGTGATGTCTTTTGGGACCATTGTCACAGCCTCACTGAATGATGTAAATACTAATTAAAAATAATGGCTACTGTATACATATAACATTTTTTTAAAAAGAAGTAATTTGGGAATATCATTTGGCCAAAAAAAAGGCAATAACAAAACACTTGTTGAATTAACTAAAGGAGGGTTATGCACTAGCATTATCTTTGGCTCATGGGTAAATTCACTGCTTAAAATGAGATCAATTTAGTGTCTGTGTGATGGCTGGTGCTTGTTGGAAGCATTGCATTGTGGTTAGGGGGTCAGTACTTTCTTGGTGCAGAAGGGATTGGTAAGGGAGCCAAGGTCCTGCCACTCCACCAGGCTGTAGCCCAGGTTGTCGCAGGGTTGGCACTCAGGAGGACCTTAAGGCTTCCTCCCTGGATTGCTTCCTACCACCCTCTCTGTTGTCCAAGTTTCACAGTCTGTAGCAAATGGTACTAACTCCACCTTCAGTTTGTCTGGACCCAGCAGGAAGGCTTCTCTTTTCAAAGAGAGGATTCTGCGGCGTCCCTTCTCAGGAGCAACCAGGGCAGGTCCTTCCTCCTGCCTTATCAGTCACCTTCTGAGCTGTCTGGTTTCTCTTTTAAGCTCCATCTGCAACTGTAGCATGCTCTGCAGGTACAGCTGGACTGCGAGTTGCTCTTTTTTTCCCTTCAGTTTTAGTGCAGGGTTTATACACAACATTACAGTCTGTTATTCCTCAGAGCAGAAATACAGGTACATAAGAAGAATGGGAAAGGAGTAAGAATAAAAATTTAAGGTGATCTAAAATTAGTAATAAAACAAACTGGAGAGAAAAGTCATTACAATTCTACCTTTTCATTCATCCAATTGTTATATTAGTACAGATAGGCTTTTTCCCTTAAAAAAAAAACCCTCAAGCAAAGAGTAATAGGTCACAAGTAATAGGAAAATTTACATAATGCAGACCATATATTTTGGTGAAAATAAATGTGCAAAAAGATAAGCTTTTGTATTAAGAATTGTATTTAATTGATGAAAAATGTCATAATTTGACGTATAAATTGACTAGTATTATTCAACTAGTACTATTTTCAGATTTCTGTCCACATAGTTTTATTATTTGCAGTCATAAGATTATCTCAGTATGAGATGAGTTATCTGAGTGGAGAGAAAAGTATAACTAGTGTGATACAGCATGGCCAGAAGGCAGCATAAGAGTGTTAGCAGGGGGCCTTATTCCCTGCCAAGGGAGGAAGGTTTGCTTTAGATTAACTAGAACAGCTGTGGCCAATTAGAGCACCTGACT
>NC_133772.1:99595310-99598525 GCF_003597395.2 Chelonoidis abingdonii | reverse complement strand
AGTTTTTAATAGATGGCTGAGTACAACAGTGAGGACCTGACCAACTGTTGCTGAGTTAAGGTAATATCTAACTTGATTAGACATGAGCCCCACTCTCACCACAATAAACTGTCATTCCTGTCATTCCTGTCATTTTCAACCCAGTCCCTATCATTAGGTTTGAGTAATGGCATTTACAACTGATCCAGTGGCTCCTTCCCAGATGATTACATCAATAAAACACTGAAAGCCACTGCAGCATTATTAAGATGAGACCTCTTAAAAACTTGCAAAAACCACTCAAAACAATTAGTAGACTACAAAAATTCCTACATCAATTTTAAACTGGGAATATAAAATGCATCAATAGTTTAATTACATCAGACACAGTGGTCTTGGCCACTGGGAAAGCTTCTATCCACTTAGTAAAGTGATCTATGATCACTAGAACATTCTTTTCCTCTGCCCAATGGCAGGGGTCCAATGAAATCTATTTGTAACTGCATGAAGGGCTGTGTTGGTCTTGGCTGATGTTGCATTTTCATTTTCACTGTGGGAACAGAATTATATTGAGCACATGTTACACACCTCCTCACATAATCATGCATATTCGCATTAAACTTAGGATGCCATCAGGTGTCCAACAGCTGGTGGATCATCCTCTGTGCTCCATCATGTCCCAACATCTGATATACTTGTATCATAGTTCCCATTAGCACATATGGTAACACCAATGTGTTCCCTGGACCTCTCCAAGTGTTATCATCACACAGTTTGCCATTATCCATCCATAACCACTTCTCTGCCCTTGGTGCAGCGTATTGAATGTCCTGTAATTCAAAAAAGTTTGGGGTTTTTATGAGAGGCCGTGTTGCAGCAATCAGCTGTAGCTCTTTACCTTCCACTGCTGCTTCTTTAGTTAGTTCGTCTGCCCTTTGGTTCCCCTTGCTATGAGAGTCTGTCCCTTGTGTGGGCCTTCACTTTTATCACTGCTACTTCAGTAGGTTCTGCATGGCTGCATGAAGTTTCTGCACTATCCCCCCATTTTGTATTGGGGATCCTATACTTGTCAGGATTCCCCAATTTACCCACAAGTTAATATAATCATGTACAACCCCAAACGCGTATCTAGAATCAGTATATATGTTTACAGCATGACCTTCCACGACTTCACATGCTGCAACTAATGCCTGTAGTTTTGCTACTCGGGCCGATGCTCCAGGTAAACTGCCATGCACCACCAGCTGCCCATCTTGAGTACAAATGGCCCATCCTGTGTGTCGTTTGCTGTCCACATATAGACAAGGGGCACTAGGTATTTCAGTTTCTTTTACCAATGGAAAGTCCATGGGCTCTTCCTTAAGGCTACAATGATGCGGGTGTCCCTCATCGGGGCTAGGCAAGAGGGTGGCAGAGTTTAGCAATGACGCTTATTGTAGATGTACTGAAGGCATTAGCAAGCTCGTTTTCCATCGAGTCCATCTTGCCACATGGACTGCCGAAAATTTCTTTCCTGATAAAATAGCAAGGACAGCGTGAGGCATGACAATATTTACATCCTGCACACCAATTAGTGGTGAGGCCTGACTTAGGGCCAAAGAAGCTCCTTCCTCTGCCTGGAGGCATGGTGGTATTGCTTGAGTGACAGCATCTAGTTTAGAACAGTAGTATGCTACTGGGCGCTGTTTGTCCCCATGCTTTTGCATTAACACAGCTGTCATATGTCCCTTTATGATATGCGTGTACAATGTAAAAGGCATTAATGGATTAGGAAGTCCCAACCCTGGGGCAGTACTTAGCCTCTTTTTCAATATGGTAAATGCCTTTTCACATTCAAGTGTCCATTCAAGTGCATCACGTGGTCCACCAGCACCCTTCAGGAGATTATTAAGGGGCTGGACAATCTCTGAATAATTTGGGATTTGAGTTTGGTAGAAATTGAATAGCCCCAAAATTTTCCTAACTCCCCTGACCGTAATCGGTCGTGGGCATGCATTAATAGCCTCAATGCGGTTAACGGTTAAACGTTTGTACCCCTTGGATATTAGATACTCTAGATATGATACTTCCTCCTTTGCGATCTGAGCCTTTCTAGCATTACATTTTACCCCACTGTCTGCCAAGTGTTGCAGGATCACTTCTAAATCTTTCAAGTGCATTTGGCAATCTGGTGAGGAGATAAGAAGATCATCAATATACTGTACAACACAAGAAGTCATGTCTGGCAGTTTTGCCACCACATCAGCTAACACTCTGTGAAACAAAATAGGTGAGTTATAGAAACCCCGGCTTAATTGAGTAAAGGTATGTTGCTTCCCTTTAACAGTGAATGCAAACCAAAATTGACTGTCAGGGTGCACAGGAACAGACCAAAAACCATTGCTAATGTCCAAGGCTGAAAACACTATGTGATCATCAAAACCATGTAAACCTCCCTCTATCATCCACTCCTGTACCTTTTCCCAGAAGGGTAGGTTTGGGTTATTAAGCTGCAAAGATGGCAATTCTTTTAACACGCTCAGCAAGTCAGATGGGCTCATAGGAGTGTGCTCTAGGAGACTAACAGTAGCAGGGTCCCCTTCCCCTGGATTAGGATTAGGGACAATGTGCACTCTCACTGGAGTCATGAAACTAGACTGAGATCCCCATTTTCCATATGTAGGGTGCAAAAGTGCTGAGGGACAACATCTCTTTCCCTGCAAGTCTGCTCCTTTATACTTTTTTGCTTCTACTTGCAGTTTCTCTACCTCTGCTTCTAACTCTCCCACCCTTCCTTTTGGCACATCAGTTGCTCTAACCAGCTGTTCATAATCAACAATTAAACACATAGCTGCCATTTTGTCCTTCTTTATTTCAATCATATAGCCAAAATATCTCCACAAGAAAACTAATAAACGTACAGCTACAATAGTTATAAAAGCACTAATTATATACTCCTCATATTGTGGATCACTATATCTTTTCATCCTTCCCTTTTTTTAACCTAAATATCCTCCAATCTCCACATTTTTAAACACAATTCTGTTTACAGACTAATAACAATTTATTCAAATCAAACACCCCTGTCATAAGTAGATAGGTAAGCGTTAATTTTCTTTTACCTGTAAAGGGTGAACAAAGGGGGAACCAAACACCTGACCAGAGGACCAATCAGAGAACTGGATTTTTTTAAAAGTCAGGGGCGGGAATTTGTGTACTCAGGGTCTTTGTTGTTTCCTCGGCTGTGGGTAAACAAG
>NC_133772.1:99536999-99590900 GCF_003597395.2 Chelonoidis abingdonii | reverse complement strand
CTACGGTTGTGTCCCCATGTGTCAGGTAGGAGTTTAGACAGCTTACAGTCCTTTTTCCTTTGTAGAGAGGTGAAGTGAGTGCTGTAGATCTCCTGTCTTATTTTATTGAAGTCCGTTTTTATGGAAGGTTGGTTTCTCACTCTGCTCACTGTGCCAAGAAATCGTTGGGATTTGGTGGTTCCCAGTGAGTCTGATGCTTGGTAGAAATCAAGGGACTTTGATTCGACGCGATTCAATTCAACAAGGCTTTATTCAATATCTGCACAAGGAGAGTCCCTCCAGCAAGAAGCCCCTCCCCTTGCTATTTTATAGCACATGGCACTTACATAACAAGTTATATAACAAGTTACATAACATGAACCTCTAACCAATCAAAGTTAACCTTTCCATATATGGGTTTGTTTATCATATGCTCAGAGTTCTCCAGTCCACATGCTGAGTTCAACCCGCTCCCCCTGGCCTTCTCTAGAATGTTCCTAGGCTGGTGAGCCACAGCATGCTTCCCCTATGTATAAGCACCCTGCAAACCACATTTTATCCAAAATGAACATAAGCATACCCTTCAAAACCAACTGGAATTTTACTTAGGTGAACTCCAACGATGACCTCTCATTTGATATATTTCATGTATGAAATATAACTAGAACAGTGTAAAAAACATTATGTAAATTTGTAATCTAAACCAAAACAGCAAAGCAGTATAGAAGTGCAAGCTGATAAACTAGAATTTGTACTATTATTAAGAAATAAGAATAGATGTAGCTCGCTCAGTTAGTACATTGAGACACAGGCTTAACTAGGAGCCTAACTAATGCATAGATGGAATAGTTTGAGGCTGAGATACCACAATTTTTGTTATACTATATCATTCTCTTTTCAGAGGAGAGTCCATATTTTTGTTTCTTAAATGCAGGATGTCTCCTGTGAACTGAAGAATCATTGGTTTCCTGAAGCTTACTGATAACTGAACTTGGTAAAAGCCATCACTGTCCATAATACCTGAATTATTTAATAGTAAATTGACATTGTTAATAAAATTACTGTTTATATCAGTCAGATGAGTATTTCATTACAGTGAGTTAGATATAGATTTTCCTAAGCTTATTGACTGGCATCTTTACTAATTTGTGATCTGCATGGAAATAATCTGTTGAATAACGAATTGAGTGAAAAATAATTGCCTCACAGGAGAGATGCAAAATAGCTGTACAGTATGAGGGCCTTATTCTGATCTCATTGAGGCCTGTATTACTGATGTAAATCCATTGACTTCAGGGTCAGTGATTGATAAAATTCAGGTCATGTGTTTGTAAAAGATGCAAGTGTCACTTAGTTGTTAACATAGCAAGCTGAAACTCAGTCTGTTGGTTTTCCATCTTCACAGTTTAAAGGAATTCTAGTAAAGTTTCTAAACTCAGCATTAAAGATAATTAACTCTGTTCAGGGATCTTTCAGAGAAGATTATATTAGCTAAAGGTTTTTTCCTTGTCTCAGAAGTCTTTGCAAAGAGACATCTTTCTTCCTGAACAAGTGTCAGCTACGTTAATTAAGAAAAACTTGTCAAGAACTAAAACTACACTATAATATTATAGTGTCAACTTGTCAAGAACTAAAACTACACTATAATATTAAGTTGATTCAGTTGGTTCAGTAAGTACTTAAAATACTTCATCTGAGCAACCTTTCTTCCCCTCTGGAAAAGTTCTGATCTCAGAATTCTAAAAGTAAAAAATGTTGTACTTATAATTTAGCCCCATATTTTTATTACAACTGGTCTGATACTGATGCATGTGGATGTGGATGCAAAGAAGTATAGCACATAAGAAATCTAGGAGGAGATTTTCCAGAGAACAAATCGCAGTTAGGCCATAGGGGCTAGATTCTCAAAGGGGACCCTCTCTTCTGGCCTCTTCTGGGCCTGTGAGGAAAGTGGGCAGGAGGAGGTCTTAATGGGCCACCCTCTCTTCCACTATCCTTCCTTGTTATGACCCAGACCTGGGGGATTGCTATCCCCATCAGTCCATCAACTGTGCTGCAGACCCTGCTCCTTTCTCCTGAGGAAGGCTGGTGGGGCCTGCCAGGGTGCTCCCTGTCCTCAAGATTGGGCCCTTCCTCTCAATCCTGAGCACAGCTACCTAGTTGATCCTGCCAGTAGCAAATACTTGTCTCAAAGATTTAGTCATGCAAGGCTAAGTACACATGGGTAATACAGTGCAACTATGAATGGCTCATTAAATCATTTATGGTTCCTTTGGTCACTCCAACCATTACTTGGATAATAATTGTTGTAATTCTAGAGCTAATACACATTGATGATATGTGCATTTATCAGACCAAAACCAACCCTGGTTCGCCTGGCCACCTTTTGTGTTGGTAGGAGAACCCAGGCTCGCCCACTCCACTGAGCTCCAGCTCAGAGCCCAGGAGCTAGATAAGCAGGATCAGGGTTTTCAACTCTGATAATGCCCTATGTTTCTTCCTACCTTCCCCTGGATCTCTGCAGGTCCTCCAGCCTATTGGTCAGTTAGTCCCCTCCTGGGTCATTGTTTCTGGGAAGATCTTTAGTAGCTTGCTGTCAGAAGCTCATTTCTTCATCTTGCTTACTCCTCTGGTAGGCACGCCGCCTCTCTGCTTCCCAGCTCTTTTGTCCTCCAAGCAGCTGTGAGGCTGTCAATCAACAGTGGCTGTCAGTACCTATATTAACCTTTGGGTCACTAGGCCAACAAGTCTGTGATGCCCTTAAATGTCCAAGGCTGCACATGGTCTACACTGACTGGCGCAATGTGTGTCTACCCTACTCCAACAGGGGCAGATACCCTACTGAACCCCATTTGTGAAGTGGATTGGGATTGCAATTATTCCCCATGAATGAGTAATTCCCAGTAAGTGCAGATTATAAGATCACATTAATTAAGTCCCCGCTCTTTGTACACACCGCCTGTCACTACTACTGATTGGATGGTTTAGTGCAGTCCTTGGATGGCTCTGCCAAGGTTGGCTATGAGCCTGGTGAGGACAGTTGAACTTGGCTATGTAGAAGATGTAAAAGTCATAACATGGTTTCCATAGCCAAAACTGTGGAAGGATCATTAATGGGGTTGGGTGTGCTGGCTTGGACCTCAAAAGACAGAGCAGCTTTGGTGGAGCCATACCAACAACCTTGTATGTGTGCAAAATGGGACCTGACAGTGAGGTCTTGGGCACTGGACTACCTTTGTGCCTTCCTTTGCATGTTTACCCGAGCCACCATCCCAGCTATCTGTCCATCCCTGCTACTTTGAAGGGAGAGTAGGGTGTGAAACAGTTAATAGGTTAAACAGGTGGGGGTCTGCACAGTCTGCCTGGAGAATTCCATCCTGCAGGTTAGGTCAGCTGGCACAGGAGGATGGATCTCCCGCACTCTCTCTGGGAGGTTTGGGGAAATACCTCACAGATATTCCCAGCCTAATGGGTGTATTTACACTGAGGCGATGCATCATGACTGGTGCTGAGTCAGCTGGGAAGGCCTGGTGGGCAAGTGACTCACTGCTTTGTGGTAGTGAATGTTAAAGCCTCCAGGCAGTAGCTCTTCCAGCATCCCAGACTGAAAGAGATGACCACCACTGCACTTTCCCCCATGAGCCCTTCCGGCCTTTTACAAGGGTGTTGTTAGGTCTAAAAGGGGTCAAGTTCTCTTTTCGTTGTGAAGGTCAGGGCACCCTGGAATGGATTTGAACTGAGAGAGGGGTCCAAGCCTTGGAAAATGTCATGATTCCATTGGCATCTGATGAGCTCTGACTAATCCTTGAAAATCCGGGATAGATGGTATAAATCTTATGATCGGCTGTATCCATATCATCATCAGGTCTCCAAGGTGAACAGCCTCTGGCATGCTAGAACAGCGTAGGTAAGGGAAGTAGGCGAGCCAGATCCATAACTTTGGGATAAGAATTTGTTCTAAGGGCTGGGCATGAACTGCAGCTGGATGAGGGACCACCCTCTCCTGGAGGGTGGCAGCACCTCTTGACTAAAGCTGGGCCTTTCCTGTGGATTGTCCCACCTGTGGTGGATGTTGTTTACCTCTCCCCCTCAATGGGGCTGAGGGGCACTGTCATTCCACCTTAGCTGGTGCCTAGCAGCTGACTTAGAACTGGTGCAGACCAGAGGATCCGACTGTTTAATAAAAACAAAGCATCACGAAGGACTGAAGTGGATGTTGACGCAATGTGATTTCTGCCCAGAGCTCTGAACGTCAAAGTGAAGAAATTCAATGAAACACAGATAAATGGGAGGAGTAAGGATGACTGTCTTAACCACTCCCTATAGTTTGGAGAAGGTCTAAGGAAGGCAGCCCATTTAAATCCATCCCCTGGCAAGAGTAGCCTCCTCCAGGCATGTGTTTTTCTCTCTGGTAAGGGATAGATTCCCCCTGTGATGGGTTATATCTTTTAAATTTATGGAAAATTTAAATAATACTGATGTTTATACTGAATTGGAGCTGGACTGGGTTAACAATGTCCCACTGCTAATTTTGATGCCCTGACTAGCCATGTTAAATATGTTAGGGGCCTGACAGAGAGTGTTGGAACTGTCCATGCATAGAAGATCCATGATGAGGAAGAATATGATGTCCTGTAGAAAGAAGCAGATCTAGTTTGTATTGCATCTTATATTGCAAGATGAGAGTCCCATCCTTTTTACCATTGTTTTTTACTAATAATCTTTTTAATGAGTTGAAATGGGATGTTTCTAAGCTTATTTTTATTACAACTATTTAGATACATTAGAGGACCCATATGTGCTTGAGACTGGTTGTACTAATAGTTTCACATATGCTTCTTTTAACCTTGAGGACAATAGACACAATAGCAACTTGCATAAGGTTGGGGTTTTCTGTTCTATTTAGAATACTGTAATATATAGAATAGAATAGAATGCTGTAATTGTCCCTCTTGTCCTCAGATTTTAGCAACTTTTGACAAATGGGCAAGGCACATTAATACTACACACAGAAGTACAGCCATAAGAGTCGTATGTGGTAAGCAAATATGGTAAACATCTCCATTGCCACACTACTGCATGCCATTTCCCCAAGCGCCTTCCTAAGGAACTATCCAGCCCAGAGAAAGGCTTTTCCTATTCCTTCATCTGGTTCTGCATTCCACACCAGATCTGGATTGAGTCAACATGCTTGGCATAAACACCCTCTAATGGTTACAAAACCTCAGAGTTCAGGGCTCAACCAAATATCTAAATATTAGGGATTAGACTGAAACTCTTAAAGGGGAGCAGATTATCCCACATCTCCCTACTGTGGGGTTTCTTGCAGCTTCCCCAGAAGCACCTAATGCTGGTCACTGTCAGAGACAGAATACTGAATTGGATAGATCTCAGGTCTGTTCCAGTATAGCAATTCCTATGTACCTGCATTTGTACAAAGAGGAATGTTTTTATCTCAGGCATGAAATATACAATGCAACAATCAACCATATACAATGCAACAATCAACCATATAATTTTGGCTTAGTTTTTGAGCATAGCCGAGAGCATTGAGATGCTGAGGAATAAAATGGGGTACGTATCCAAGTTTTTGATTGGCTTTGCACCAAGATGTAAGAGCTAAATGGGGGAAGGAGAATAATCTGAAAAAAATAATTAAAAGTAATGTCTTAAGATAAACTGGACCAAGAGGACAAACAAACAGATTTTTTGTTTGGGGTTGGTTGATTTTTGTTTTAATTATTGGGGCTAGAATCAAAATAAAAAAATATGTCCCAGAACATGCCTAACATTTAAACAGACCAGCTGGTGATTGCCCAGCAAGGAGAATGACCCAAAGCAATCTAATGATAGGCCTAACTTTTATACTGGGTTAAGAATGATGGTCCCCAGTCCTCCTCACTGAGGATTGTGTGTGTATTATATATTTACACACACACTTCTTCTGAGGTATATGTAGAAATTGAGGCAAATCAGTTCAGTCTAACTGGTACTTATTAAGGATATGCTTCTTTCCAGTACAGTATAAGGCAGTTCATTGTGAGCTAAGCTGGATACGGTATGTTATATAAGACAGCATGCGTACTCAGCATGAGGATGGACCATCCATTAAAGGGTGAATGTTTGTAATATTTTCCATGGACCATCTGTTTCAGGTGCAAAGAGACAGTACAAAAAGTGTATGCAGCAACAGTGGGACAAGAATGTCGTTCTACACAGCAAAAATATTTCAGGTATATGGGCCCAATTCAAAGCCCAGTGAAGTCAATGGAAGTCTTTCCTATGTCTTCAGTGAGGTCTGGCTCAGTCTCTACAGGCATATATGTATGCACACAGTGTTATACTAGAATGATGTTTTTGCCATATTCTCTCCTGAATGCTGAGGGTAGCCCTCCTGTCAGCTTTTTCATCTATGTATAATATAGATGTAAAAGTTATTAAGTATAAATTTTGTAGTTTTTTTCTCAGTGGCAATCACATTTATTGCTGTTCTATATAGGATGGCTACTGCAAGCCCACAGTCATGTAAGTAGTCCAATTAACTTCAGAGTTGTACTCACATGAGTACTACTTATCTGTGTTTTCAGAATCAGGCCCTTTGTTTCCTCATTCTTCAAAGCATTGGTCTGTGCTTGCCTTATACAGAGCAGAAAAGCACTGATTCTGTGTCTGACCTAGTCAGTGATTGCACCAGTCATAAGAAACAGTATTTAGATTAACAGGTTGTGAGCACATAAAGAATGCCCTGAAATGGAAGTCTCTGCTTTCTCTGGCTCATGATCACCACCCCTGGAAAAAAAAGGAATTGTGGCTTATATTACAAAATCAAAGAGGTGTATATTGTTTCACTCTCAAATGTTCCCTAGATGTGTTTTTGCCCTTGCCAATTTGTAGTGGATTAGTATTATTTGGAATTGTTTTCCCCACTACTATTCAAAACATTTTAAAGTATCCAATTTTAATTATTTTGAAAATGTTACAACACACACACTCCCTGTACTGATCAGTAAAGAAAACACAAGTGAAAATCAGTAATTTTTGAGGGGGTGTTTTGAAAAAAAAAAAAGTTTTAAAAAAAGACAATAATGCCAGGAGAGGCTAATGCAACTGTTAAATTCACTTCCTCTGGCTCTCTCTGTGTACATACACTATAGCTAACTATATAGTAACAAGCAATATGAGAACAACAGAGTGGATTTTTAAATATTCCAGGAAAAGCTCCACAACGTGCTCAGAATTTTAAATCCATGCAAAAATTGTCTGATCACACTGATGTTAAACATTAAATGTCTAAGTGCATGTCCAATACCTATGGAAATTGCACATTTTGGAGAAATGTACTTAAATTGTCTTTGACTAGGCCGAATACAATGAAAATGATAGTTGAAGAAGCATAATTATATTAAAATGATTCAAGAAGAGTGACAGTCTTTCATGATGTATAATCAGCACCTTGGATGTATCTATCGGCACAGAATGGTCAGAAACAATCTGCTAAACTGCTGGTTCTCAATTACAATTATCTTTGTCTTGTTACTTACCTAAATACACGCAGTATTTCAGGATTGATTCTTAAGCAGTCTGGCCTCTTGTTTGAAACCTTTGGGGGCATTAAAATACCATTTTCTTACCTTTCTTCTTCCCCATTTTATGTAATTCTAACTTTAATATTAGAGTAAAAGTACAAAATATTATGCCATAGGTCCAATTAGTCCAGCATCCAGCCTCCTCCCAAACTATATGAGAGTACTAGACTATACAAGTCCAAGGTCTTTCCTCCAGCGATGACCCTGATGTTTCAGGTGAAGGGAAACACCTATTGCTTGATTTCACTTAAGAGCATCTGTTTATTTTCTGAGTTATATATGTTAAGGAAGTTTATGGTTCACTTTTTTGGAGCAAAACCATTTTTAATCAGTGTTTGGAAAGTTTTTTCCTTGACTTTTGAAGCTTCACGCAGACAGTGATGAACTCTCAGCTGGAAATGGAGTACTCCGCCAGCCCTTCTGCAACAATTGTACATTTGGTGACTGTACAGTGTATCTTTAGTCTCTTTTGGCATGCCAGGGTTTATGCTTCCAAATGAAGATACCCATTACCATTATTATTATTATTATTATTATCATCAATTAGTAGTAGTATTATTATTAAGTTACCATGTCTGAGATGGGAAAATCCCAGAGCTTAATCTGCAGCATCTATTCTGCAACTAAACAGCCTCTTAGCCCAAGCCATGCGAGCCCAAGTCAGCTGGAACAGACCCGCCGTGGATGTCTAACTACAGTGTATACATACATACGCTAAACCTCAAAAACAAAACTCACAGAAATAGAACACCTTGACCTAGCCCTTTCTACTAAGACTAAGAGAGGAGTACAAGTTCCAGAAACTCTGTGGGCTTCAGCTCCACTCCTTAGAGGTTACAGGGTTCTCTTTTCTGTGGAAATGCCTGTGTGAAATTACCCCTTTAATAATAATCTTAACAAAAGCAAGACTTATTAAAAAGAGAGAAAATGGAACTTCAAAAGAAATGGTTTACTTACAATAGTTTCTTATTTTATCTTACTACTTTTAAGCTAAACTAAATAAAGTATTTTCAGCATAGTTACAGAGAAAAAAAGAAAAGTGAATAGCTTACATCTCTTGAAACCTATGGCCTCTTCTGACTTTTTTTTTGGACTGCCTTTAGCTTCCTTTGCTGACTAGATACAAATCCTTTTTGTATCCAGAGATGTCACTTTATTAAATCCCTTCAGCTAGAGCAGTTAGAGGTCTGGACACAGCTCCCTTGATCTTGGGCAGGCACTCCCATTTTCCAAAGTACTTTCTTCAGTTACCGCAAATACAAAAAGGGCTTGGGCTTACTGGAATGGTTCACTGAGTATACAATGATTCTAATGAGAATAAATAGCCATCTTTCAAAGGCTTAACAACCAATCCCAGAAACTCCACTTCACAGGCCAGTTTGTTTGTGTGCCCTTCAGATAGGCAGATTGGCATTTTCTTCAGTATGAAAGCTACTCATTTCCTGTTGTGACAAATTAGAGACAGAGGTCCATATCTCTATCACAGGAATGAATTTGAGGTATCCTAATTTTGGGGAGTCAATTTTGAGACACCCTAGGGGCCTGATGTTTGTAAGTGTTGAGCACTCACAGCTCCAGCTGAAACCAATGAGACCTGCTCAGCAGTTCCAGAGAATCATTTCCAGGTCAACCAATCTGGGCACCCAAAAATGGAGATATTAAATCTCAGGTATCTACTTGATACCTGGCATTTCCTCTACAGCCAGCTCCCAAGCATATCTCTCAATGAGCCAAGGCCAAATGCAGAACTACAAAATGAGACTCAGAATGGGGGACAGCTAATATATTCATCCAGGAAACATGAAATGCTGTTGCAGTTCCTCTCTAAGTTTAAATAACTTGTTTACCTCAGTTCCATGACTCTTTGTTCCTAATAAATTATCATATATAAAACATAAAATGGAAAGGACACCAAATTTGTGTGACATATAGGACTATGTCCTTTGAAATGAGAGACATTTGGGAGTTATACTCCCAGGCTTCAGAGTAGCAGTCGTGTTAGTCTGTATCTGCAAAAAGAACAGGAGTACTTGTGGCACCTTAGAGACTAACAAATTTATTTGAGCATAAGCTTTTGTGGGCTACAGCTCACTTCTTCGGATGCATAGAATGGAACATACAGAAAGAAGATATTTATACATACAGACAACATGAAGAGGTGGAAGTAGCCATGCCAACTTTAAAAGGCCAATCAACTGAGATGAGCTATCATCAGCAGGAGAAAAAAAACTTTGAAGTGATAATCGAGATGACCCATAGAAGGTGTGAGAAGAACTTAACATAGGGAAATAGATTCAATTACTGTAATGACCCAACCATTCCCAGTCTGTTTAAACCTAAAGTTAATTGTATCTAATTTGCATATTAATTCGAGTTCAGCAGTCTCTCTTTGGAGTCTGTTTTTGAAGTTTTTTTGTTGCAAAATTGTCACCTTCAAGTCTGTCACTGAGTGGTTAGAGAGGTTGAAGTGTTCTCCCAGTGGTTTTTGAATGTTATGATTCCTGATGTCAGATTTGTTCCATTTATTCTTTTGCATAGAGATTGTCCGGTTTGGCCAATCTACATGGCAGAGGGGCATTGCTGGCACATGATGGCATATATCACATTGGTAGATGTGCAGGTGAAAGAGCCCCTGATGGCATGGCTGATGTGATTAGGTTCATAGATGGTGTCACTTGAATAGATATGTGGACATAGTTGGCATCAGGCTTTGTTGCAAGGATAAGTTCCTGGATTAGTGTTTCTATTGTATGGTGTGCAGTTGCTGGTGTGTATTTGCTTCAGGTTGGGAGGCTGTCTGCAAGTGAGGACTGGCCTGTCTCCCAAGATCTGTGAGAGTGAGGGATCATCTTTCAGGATAGGTTGTAGATCTCTGAGGATGCGCTGGAGAGGTTTTAGTTGGGGGCTGAAGGTGATGGCTAGCGGTGTTCTGTTATTTTCTTTGTTGAGCTTGTCCTGTAGTAGGTGGCTTCGGGGTACTTTTCTGGCTCTGTCAATCTGTTTTTTTCACTTCAGCAGGTGGGTACTGTAGTTTTTAAGAATGCTTGATAGAGATCTTTTAGGTGTTTATCTCTGTCTGAGGGATTGGAGCAAATGCGGTTGTATCTTAGAGCTTGGCTGTAGACAATGGATCATGTGGTGTGTCCTGGATGGAAGCTGGAGGCATGTAGGTAAGTATAACCGTCAGTGGGTTTTCGGTATAGGGTGGTGTTTATGTGACCTTCGCTTATTAGCGCAGTAGTGTCTAGGAAATGGACTGCTTGTGTGGATTGGTCTAGGCTGAGGTTGATAGTGGGATGAAAATTGTTAAAATCATGGTGGAATTCCTCAAGGGCTTCTTTTCCATGGGTCCAGTTGCCAGGCTGCCATTTCCAATCTGCTCCTTATTGTAATAGATACTGCCTCCTGGGATCCTCTCCCTGAACCTGACCTCCTTTGCTATTTTTTCTATTCATTGAACATCATCAAACCCTCTATTGGCTATTTGCTGTACTAGGTCCTCATTCTCCTGAGGATGTGCTGAAGCCCAAGAGTTCCCCTCCATCTCATGCTGTGTGGCTGTACTCACTAATGAGCTGGTAGGTTAATTACAGGAATTGAAGAGGCGATTTGGATACTATATCTAAGGAACTTTGAGGAACTAGACTGGTATCTATTTTTGGACTGTCCTCTAGAAGTATATTTAGAAATTCTCTGCTTTCCTTTTGTAACTATTCTTTAAGACAGTGGTCCCCAAATATTTGAGTGTTGCACCCCCCCCCCCGATATCCCTGTCTGTGCCTCCTCCACCACACATTCCCGGGGCCAGGCATGGGGCCACGGTTTTGGGACATGAGGGGGCACACAGGAATAAGGGGGCCGAGGCTGGATCCGCAGCTGGCGGTTGGTCTGGGATTGAACCTGGGGGCAGAGCCGTGCCAAGGCTGGGGACGGGGCCAGTGCAGGGCCAGGAGCTGGGGATGCTGCTGGGGTAGGACTGGAGCACAGCTGGTACCGGGAAGGGGCTGGGTGGTACTCCCACCTCACCCCCCCCATGGACACTGGCCTGACCGCATTGGACCCCTAGGGGGGCACACCCCACAGTTTGGGACCTCTGCTCCAAGGGTATGCCTATACTCCAATAAAACACCTGTGGCTGGCCTGTGTCAGCTGATTCAGGCTCATGGGGCTCAGGCTGCAGGGCTATAAAATTGTACTGTAGATATTTGGGCAGTGTAGAGATTTGGGCTTGGGCTGGAGCCCAGGCTGTGGGACCCTAGTCCAGGCTCCAGCCTGAGCCCAAGCCCAAACTTTTGCACTGCAAGTTTGTAGCCCTGCAGCCCCATGAGCCTGAATCAACTACATGACCAGCCATGGGTAGTGTAGACATATCCTAAGAGCTTTTCCTGCAAGCTCTAGCAATAATGTCCTAAAATATATATTGGGAACCCCTAAAAGGCTAGAGAATGTAGAATCCAGGGACTGGATCACCTACACTATTTGCCTCTAAGCTACTGGTACACATACAATTCTATAAAATATTGAAAAAGGTTAGGTATCACAGCATTCAGGTGATAATTTGTAGCAGGGTAAAGTTACAGTGATGTTATTTTATTAGGACCATTGAAATCTATGGCAAAATTCCTCTAGATTTTGGAAGGAGATGGATTTGGACATTAATGATTTGAAATATTAATGGTTTCTAGATATTTAAACTAAAACTCTATTAGTCACACCAGTAAGACTTCTCTTGATTAAACCCTTGCAATATCCATGTATAAAACTAATGATATTGTCAAAAGATATATTTCTCAAAAATACAATAATTTTATTCTAATGAGATGCAATTAATCTACTGTGTGTTGTAGTTGCATGCAAAAATGCTTGAACTGGCTGGTAATGCAGTGGAATTACTCACATTTCACTACAAGAAACCATGTACTTTTTACAAGAAAAATTGGTTTCCAAAATCCTCTTCAAGCAAAACCCAACTTTATCCACTGTGATAAAGTTCCTCCTCTACCTTGGTGGGTCCTGCGCTTATTGGCAGATTTTTTCACCTCAGTGATCTTCCCCTCTTACAGAACCCACAGTTTGGGTCAGCTCCTCCTGTGTCTGATCAGGAGTTGGGAGGTTTGGGGGGAACCCGGGCCCGCCCTCTACTCCGGGTTCCAGCCCAGGGCCCTGTGGATCGCAGATGTCTATAGTGCCTCCTGTAACAGCTGCATGACAGCTACAACTCCCTGGGCTACTTCCCCATGGCCTCCTCCAAACACCTTCTTTATCCTCACCAATAAGGACCTTCTCCTGTGTCTGATAAACGCTTGTCCTCCTCAATCTCCAGCAGACACTCTCTCACTCTCAGCTCCTTCCCTTCTTGCTCCTAAGCTCCTCACACATTCCTTTCTCCTCTGGCTCCTCCCTGTCTGACTGGAGTGAGCTCCTTTTTAAACCGCAGGTCCCTGATTAGCCTGCCTTGATTGGCTCCAGGTGTTCTAGTTAAAGTAGCTCTCTCTACTCCTAGACAAGACTTTTAATTGGCTCCAGGTGCCTTGATTAACCTGAAGCAACTGCCATTTGGTTACCAGGGTACTAGGGATTTGTTTAGCCTGGGGCTAACATACCTGTTTCTCAGTACTTTACTGTAGCCATCTGGCCTTGCCCCATCACACCACATGAAATACTTTCTCTTTTCCAAATGTTTATCATTTGGCCATATCCTGAAGACCTTACACAGTTCTCACCAGCATCCTAACCCAGGGAGAAGTCCCGCATCCATTTCAATGAGTGTTGCTTCAAAAGTAAGAAGACCACTCTGCCTGTCAGTCAGTTTAAGACAGCTGTAACATGACGAGAAGCACATTACGTGCTGTCTCATAGGTTTGTAATATTTGTTCATTGTTGTTTTTCTTTATTTGAAAATAATGGGGTCCAGAAAGTTTGTGCTTTCGGTATAGAAGCCCAGCATTGCGATTCCACTAGAATGGCACTTCCAGAGAGCTGGTGTGGGGACAAGGCACAGCTTGACTCATGTTAAATCTTGGGACAGTCTGTGTTCAAAACACTGATGGAATCATCTAGAGATTATTCTGTGAAAATAATTTGTGGAGATTTCCTCTCTCCCCTGGTCTCCTACCAAGAGGATGGTATAGCCTAAATTATTAAAGTGGAAAATTTAAACCGAAGATTTCACAGATATAATTAAAGGCAGAATTTGGTCCTAAAATACACAGTAACTGTAAATTTCCTGCAGTTTTGGGGAATGTCTTAACATAATTTTAATATAATTCTTCTTAATTAAGTAGAAAAATAAATTTTAGATTTGCAAAGTAAATTTAATTCCAACTAATTAGCAACTTTTTATTTGTTTTCCTCCTGTTCTTTCTCAGGCATCATTGGCTGAACATTAAAAATGTTATTCTGCCCACTTCCACAAGCAGAGTGACTCAAGGATGATCGAAGGCTGCTGACTGTTTAAATACTCCTTTTAGCTGAATGACTAAGTGGAATTTTGATAGATGAGAGTAAATGATGTAATCAGTCTAACTCTGTGTTTTCCTTTTCTTCTATGACTATGTTGTTTTGTTTCTTTCAATACATAATGAATCAGATTCACTGTTAATTGTAAAAATTAAGAGAGAAATAACAGAGCTATATTGTCCTTTTCCCTGGGGAGAAATATGCTATTTGGAAGGGGGAAAGTTATGTTGGAAAATATACCATTTTGGGATTCTATGCCTAACAAAGCAGGTTGGGGGCCTCAGACCTCTAAATCTGGGTCTGCTACATGATCCTGAACATCTTCAAAAAGGATCTGATGCCCTCAGCACTCCTTTCCCTATGGCTATATGGCTCCCTCAGAGCAATGATCCTATGTAGTTTCAGTCTGATAGCTTCACCCTAAACCACACTTGCATGCAGGTGGAGGACAGCATACAAGATAATGTGGATACAGCCAGCAATATCTTATATAGAAAGATCCCCACAGCTTTGTATTGTATGAGAATTATGCCATGGTGCATAGACAACTAACACTCCTGACCACACAGTGCACCCATGGAGATGCTTCCACAGAATCAGAGGAAGAAGGAGTATGCTGTGGAAATGGTTCTGCTCTCTTCTGCATATAAGGATCCATTTCTGCTGAGTTTGGCGTCTTTCTGTGCATGGTAGTCCTGTAAGGCACACTTTTCTCCTCTTTGTGACTGTATGCTTGTATTCTCAATAATTAGGAATTTCAGTTGAGGTGCTTCCTTCCTACAATGCCTCTGGCAGTGAGGTGGGTAAGTCAAGAACTCTCCAGAAGGATGAGGGATTAAAGTCCAGTATTTCTCAAATTTGTAGTTGAGCCTTTAGAAAGATTAATGTGATCCCCAGCATACTATAATGAAATAGAATATCTCACTTGTCTTTCCTCATAGCTTTTGCCAAAGGAAAACATAGAAACATGAAGCTAATTTAACTTCTAGTAAGGAAACCACCAGACAGAAAAGATGTTTATGTTTTGTAATTTGTTCTCATGGCAGAGCTCATCAGTATAATCAGTACACACACATTCTTCTTGGTAAGTATATAGTCCATGGACTCTTCTGTAGTTCATCTAGCTACTGTAACAGTAAAGTTTTATTTTACATTTAAATTCAGTAGCAGTACTGTAATTGCATTTCAAGCTAGTGTATTAAATGTAAAAATAGCTGTAAAAATGTAAAAATATATAAATGGCTAAATTCTTGACTGTGCACAGTATATTTACCTTCAATGTGACTTCCCTCCTCAGATTTAAGAGTTTACCATATTCAAAATTTCTGCTCCACAGGAAAAATGCTTGCTTTTCCAACCCCCTTGGGGAATGTTTTGAGAGTGGAACTGATGGAAAAAGATGGTTAAGGAAGGCTGTGAATTTTGTTTTGGTTAGCAGAATGGTCCTAGACTGTCTGAGATTTGCTTTCGGTAGTTAGGCGTGGAGAGAAGCACAGCTTCAATTTTATGTTTGTCAGCTTTGTTTTGTTTGCTCTCCATCTGTCCATTTCTTTGCTCTCCAAGCCATGGGTGTAATGGATATAAACCCCATTGAACTTCAGGCCACAATGTTTCTTAGGTTTAACAATCTATCCTAGATGACCAGATGGACTTGGTCTTAACCCATCCACCTTATATGGACCAGGGACTATGTCTTCCTGAGGGAAGAGTTGTGACTCCAGCCCGAAGCTGACAGCAAGCGCTGGAATATTACCAGGCCACTTAAAGGAGCTCCTATTCTTTTTCTTTTTTATTCTCCTACCACTCTAAGAATGTTTGGTTGCAACTCAGTTAATATTTACACAATTAAGAAAATGAGTAAGGAAGAAAAGTTGATTTTGTAGCTGGCATTTTTCATATGGGCTTAAATTAATAAAGATAGGATGTTTACTTCATCTGTGTGATTATAAAGGAGCGAAATGTTTAAACCATGAGATCAAATACTAGTATTTTAGTACAAGCCACAGGCACACCAAATAGCATTTAATTAAACTACAAACACTAGCAGAAACTGATCCCTGCATGGGCGGGAGCTCCTTTCAGCCCCCCCTCCCCATGCCAGAACATCTGAGCTTGGATAACAATACTGTGGTCATAAAACAGAGATGATTGAAGGGTCACTCAAGCATGAGTTATAAGAAATATTTAGTTGCATTTCTAATGAACTATACTACACAATAATTCAAAAAAATCTAATAGCCGTAAATTTACATGGAATATCTACTAGTACATTTTATATTTCACATATATCCATCTTCTTTGTAAAGCGTAGCCATTATTAACCCTTTCGCCAATGGTCCCCTAGGGTAACTGGTATAGTATATAACTGACCATTCATTAGTATAATTTATGATAATTGAATCATCCTCACCCACTGGGGTCTATGAACTTCTGTGGTACATAAACCCTTTTGAGATACTGTACTTGGTAGCATGCCAGGAGCATCATGACTTAGAGACAACTGTTAAAGGTTATTCGACAGCTAGGCCATGTAAGCTTTGGAACCTGGTGGTTCCCAGTACGGATTCTGACACATAGCTCAAAGAAAAGGGTAGTTAACCATGGCTGGAAGAAAAGGTTGCAAATTCCTAGGCTCACTAGGTGGAAGTCAATAATATAGCAGTCCCTAGCTTGAACCATAGGTGGCATCAGAAACATTAGGCCTTCTAGTCTGTCTCCAATAGAACTAATTAGGTATACTGTAGAATAACTCCAGCTGGGGGATCTATGCCAAAGCAATAGCTTCTGCACAGCTCTCACTAGCCAGCTGTCACAACTGTGGACAACAAGCAAACCATCATTCTGTTCCCGTTTGTATGTAATTGTGTCATAGAGCTGCCGTCAAACACTGCATTGATCTCAGGCTTCCCAGACACCCTGCTGCACTAACCAACTTTTGACCAGCTGACCCTTCAACTGCCATGGAACCTTCCCCATCCTGGCCGACTTGTAACAAATCAGCACATTCATCCCAGTATGTTCAAAAGCACAAGAGGTGCACTCCTTTAAATTTCCTTGCAGTGAGAGGGTTAAAATATAAAGAAATAGAAGCAACTAAAACAGATCTCTATGTCTAGGGATTGCTGTTGGGATTCCCAGGCCTACACTTGCTAAGAGTTATTCTCACACACTGGAGAGATGAGAATGGTCCATCTGTTTGTGACTGATTTTATTACAGTCATGGTAATGACAGCTTCATATGAGTAATTTTTTGAATGGAGGTCAGGTTGGATCATCTGATTAAAAATATCTTATTTATATGTTAAAGGTTTTAGATCTATTACATGTATATGGTTTAAAAAGTCACATTCCCTATTTCAAGATAGTAATATATAATATAAATACAAGCTTATTCCCATGTCCTCAGGTATTGCTATAAAACAGACTAATAATACTAAAGAATTGTATTTGGTCATATAAGAATTAAAGATATAATAAAAACAAAATTATATATTTTTTTAAAAAAACAGACTCTAGTTAAAATCAGTCCAATATAAAAAAAACTGCAAGGCTTAAATTGAGTGTCATTAATAAGATTGTAAGTGGATACAAAAATATTACTCTTCAGATCATAGAGTTTTAATATAAAAAAAATCAATAAAGAACTAAATAAAAACTGCTTTTTATATTTCCCAGATTATTCTGTAGAAAAGCCAACAAAATCAAGCCCCTATTGATATGATAATAAGTAAACACAAACACATTACTTTCCAGATAACAAAATTTTAATACAGAAGATAGGCTGAAAATTGATTTCTATATCAATCAAATTCCGATTAAATTACACCAGATTATTCAACAAGACATTCTATAAAATGAAGTATATATTGAGATATTGGTTAGTAAATACAAACTGTATATTACTGTCTAGATGTTAGAGTTTTAAATTCAAAAAGCAAACAAATAAAAACAATTTCATTCAATTTCTGGTGATATCAAATCAAGTAACTAATCCTTATCCAAATCACTCAACTTTTCATCAACATATTCGTTTTCCCATAATTTTTTCTTAATTTGAGTATTCTCCTATTCCATTTTCATCATATTAATAAGGAACAATTTTGTGTTAAAGTGTGCTAGCATCGACTTTCGGAGCATTGCACTGTGGTAGCTATCCCCAGTTCCCGCAGTCTCCGCCCCCTCATTGGAATTCTGGATTACGCTCCCAATGCCTGATGGGGCAAAAACACTGTTGCAGGTGGTTCTGGGTACATGTCGTCCCCTTCCTCCACGAAAGCAATTGGAAAAAATCATTTCTTGCCTTTTTTGCTGGGTTACCCGTGCAGACGACATCGTGGGTCGCCTGCATGAGTTCAGAGAACATTTCATTGCACATGCATTTTTTTTCGTCGCCTTATCTGAGATTACCTTTGGAATGGAGGAGAGAGGCTTGAAATATGTGCAGCTGTGAGAGGAAAAAAGGGAGAGAAGTATTTAAAAAGATACATTTTACACAACAATGGGTATATTCTTTCACAGTGAACAACAGTATTCACATTACATAGCACAGTACAAGGTCATTTTTTGCATCTGATATTGAGTTCCTGCAGCTTTAGTGTTAGAGATCAACCACGCCGGGCAAAAGAATTTGACTTGCAGGCAGCCATGGTAAGCCCTAGTCTTTCAGCTTCAGCAACCTTCATAACATCAGCACCCTCCTTTCCCATCTCGAGCAAAGCCCATTGAGTTGTCCATTTAGGGCTATGGTTTTCGTATTAACGTGCAGCAGCAGAAACCAAACTAACCCCCCCCAATCCTTTTCTCTGGGATGACCACTTTAACTCTCCCCCTACCACACCTGACCTCACCAGAGGTCCCTTCTATGGCTTCATGGTCTGAGATACTGCCTTTGGAGGGTTGGGAGGGTATTTCAGTCAGTGTGAGAAAAAGATCCCGGTTGTCGGGGAGAAAGGTGTGCTGTGTGCTCTCCTCAACCTTGTCCTCTTCCTCCTCCTCCTCATCTTCCCCATCCGCAAAATCCTCAGGCATGGCGACTGAGAGTACCCCATCATCGGAGCTCATGGAAAGAGGTGGGCAGTGGTGGTGGCCCCCCCCCCCGAACTGCCTGCAGCTCAGCGTAGAAGCGGCATGTCTGCGGCTCTGCCCTGGAGTGTCCGTTTGTTTCTTTGTCTTTCTGGTATGCATATCTCAGCTCCTTAAGTTTCATGCAGCACTGTTTTGAGTCCCTGTTGTGGCCTTTGTCCATCATGGCCTTGGAGATTTTTTCAAATGTTTTGGCATTCCATCTTTTGGAACGGAGTTTTGATAGCACAGATTCATCTCCCCATACAGCGATTATATCCAATAGCTCCCATACAGTCCATGCTGGAGCTCTTTTTCGATTCTGGGAACTGCATGGTCGCCTGTGCTGATGAGCTCTGCATGGTCACCTGTGATGATCAGCTCTCCACACTGGGCAAACAGGAAATGAAATTCAAAAGTTTGCGGGGCTTTTCCTGTCTACCTGGCCAGTGCATCTGAGTTCAGATTGCTTTTCAGAGCGGTCACAATGGTGAACTGTGGGATAGCTCCAGGAGGCCAATACCATCGAATTGCATCCACACTAATCTATTTCGAACTGGCAATGTCAATTTCAGAGCTACTCCCCTCATGGGGGAGGAGTACAGAAATCGATTTTAAGAGCCCGTTGTCAACAAAAATGGCTTTGTTGTGTGGACGGGTGCAGGGTTAATTCGAGTTAACGCTGCTAAATTCGACCTAAACTCATAGCGTAGACCAGGCCTAAGAGTTCAGTTCAGAGGGTTACACATATCAATGCAGCTAAATGCGGTTAAAGCAAAGTCATAAATATGCAGTTGGCTATCAGTAGGTAGAGTCTTGTGACTGCATGCTCATGTCCTGTGGAAAAATACTTTGACCCACGAGAATGAGGGACTAAAAGGGGAAAGAAAAAGAAAATAAAGCTGATTTAAAGTGCCTGTGGTCCCACTGAAGAGTGCTTCTTTCTGATTAAACTGGGTGTTCCATTGTTGCAGGGCTGCCTCTAACTAGTGGGTGGATTGGGTCCAGGGACCCCCATCTCCTGTTGCTTCTTCCTGGCCAACCTGGGTGTTCCATTCTTGGCTTGGAGAGGGCTGCCTACCTTGGGGTCCAGGGACTGCCCAGCCTCCCTCTCCAGAGGCTATTAAGCTTTTCCCCTTCCTTTGGGTGCCGACTATTAAGCTTCCCCACTATCTGCTATAGCTCGACTAGTAAGCCTTCCTCTGTGGCTTCTGCTGAGGAGAATGATGCCCTCGGGTACATTTCCAGGGTCATTCCATCTGCCAAGTGAACCCACTGGGTATATTGGGGTGATCTTGTGGCTCCACTAGTTGGAGAGGCAGCTGCCAAGGCTCATCCTGCTCATACCTTCCAGCCCTTGGCCCCAGCCCCATTTGGCCATCAGGTCAACCCCTGGCCCCAAAGAGAGGTGAAAAGAAGGTGGCGGGACCCTCCTTCTGCAAGGGTTGCCCTGCCCACATCCTTCTACTCCAGTCCTGTGCCTCAAGTCCCTGTCATCCACCAGGTCAACCCCGAATCCCAGAGAGGGATGGGAAAGATGTGATTGGACCTTCCTCCTGCAAGAAACACCCTTCCCACCGGTCCTTGGCCCCAAGTCCCTATTGGTCATTGGGTCCTCCTAGGACCCTAGAAAAGGGATACAAGGAGGTAGCTAGAGCCTGAGGAGGAGGAAGGATGAGGGTAATTTTCCCATCCTGCTAGATGGTCCCCCTTAGCATGTGGTGTGCTTTAGGTGAGAGGGGCTCCCTTCTGTCCTCACTCCAGTCCTGACATAAATGGCTCTTCTCACTGAGCCTTACTTCCCCCAGAGAGGGGCATGGCTACCTAGGGCCAAACAAGGCCTCATGGCCCTGCCATATCATTACATTTAGGGGGGATTCAGATTTAGAGGCATTCAGTCATAATCCCACAGATAGTGGTTTTGCCCCATTGGCTTTTTGACCAAGCATACACACCAACTATTTGAACTTGCAGTTCCTCTTGTACTGAGCAGGATTATTATTGCAACAACACATCATCATTAGGGTAAAACAAGCCCCAAGTACAAAGCCATATAAGGAAATGATACATCTGATCTTTCTGATTTCCTTCTCCACCTCAGGGTAGTACTCCACCTTCTCCCTGTGGGCTGCCTCCACACTCCCAGTATTATCTTCCCAATCCTAGTATGTGGTTCTTCCAATGGTTTCCAATCCAATTTGTTTCATTGATCAGGGCATGAAATATTCTCTTATATCTTCTAATCCAGTCATCCTTTGTCTTAAAATGCTGCCTGGAAATATGTGGGAGTGTCTCATTGGCCAAGCCATACCATTTACATGTAAGCAGAGTCAGGATGAGCTGTACCCTGACATCTGGTGGTGAAGTATGGGAAGTGTGGAAAGAATGTCTGGAATGCAAAATCTCAAATATTTGCATAGGCACGCCTACCCCATCCCAGACTGCCGAGCTGTGGGACTGCTTTGTGACAGAAATGACTCAACCATCAGTTGGGTGGTACTTTGCTCAGACAAGGACGATGGGTTCCAAAACCCTGTGAATTGAGAGAGGTTGGGGACAGATATTTGTGCCTGGTGGGCAGGCTTCTCGTGGAGCTAGAGCACCAGTTTGCACCCCTCCTCTTCCATGTGGAATGTCAGAGTTGATTTTTTATCCTTAAGACTCTAGATACAGGTTGCTGAGCTGAACTCACTATGGGCTAATGGTGCACTAGCACTGGACACTCCCCACTATGTCTGAGCATACTAGAGCTGAATCACAAAAGGCTGAAATTACTGAGGCTGGAGACACTGAAGTACTGTGCAACTAGTGGGGGAGCTGAAGCTATACTGTGGACCAGCGCAGCTGGCGGAGTGGAGCAGTTTGTGGGGATGGCTGGAGCGGACCATGGACAGCTGATGGAGTGGAGCGCTGGCAGAGCGAGTAAGCTGTGGGGCGTGTGGAGCGCCCACAGAGGCAGACGAGCAGTTTGCTAGGGACAACTAAAGCAGCTACAGGCAGCTGGTGGAGCGGCAGCAGTTTGGAGGACGGCTGGAGGAGCAGAGTGAGCGCTGGTAAGGCGGAGCAGTTCGGGGAGAAGGCGAAAGCAGAACCCACGGAGAGGCAGGCAAGTGGCCCTGGAACCATGTAAAGGTGCCCCCTTTCACCAGGCGTGGGGGGAGGGACTCTACAGATAGACTCTTGAATTCTGAGGTGGCATTGACCAGAGACTGTTGGGTTGTTCTGTGGACTTTGGATGATTGACTTAGACCTAAGGAAAAGGACTATATGCCATGTACTGTGGGGGTGGTTTATGGTCTTGTGTTATGTAACTCTGTTTGTGGTTGTTTCTCCAATGGGATGCGCATTGAATTCCTTCCGTTATTAAAAAGATTTTCACTACACTCGACTCTGTGCTTGCAGAGGGGAAGTATTGCCTCCTAGAGGAGCCCAGGAGGGTATGGTATGTAAGTGTCCCAGGTCACTGGGTGGGGGCTCGAGCCGGTTATGCATGGTGTTATTGAAACGGAATCCCTGGATACTGAACCTGGCCCTTGTTGCTGCCAACTCAGAGGGGTAGAAGGGTTACATACACATCACATTAACCAGTGCTTGCCTGGTAGGAAACACACTAACTCTTAATTTCAATGCAGTTATCAGAGCAGAGAATTTGGCTAAAAAAGTAAACTTCAAACAAGCATTACTTATAAGATTATTTTTAAAATTATTGATACACACTCCTTGATGCTTTAACCTGCTCCATTTATTGAGTTCTTCTTCACTCCCTGTTTTGGGATTAAGGCTGGTAGCACTAAAAGTTAAAATTGATTCAGGTGTATGTTAATGACAAGCCTATCCAACTGTTATTAGAAGCCATATGCTTTCCCCATTTGCAAATTAACATATAGAAAATTTGTACTCTAAGCAACCATCCTTGAATCTTGAATAAAATAAGCTATCTGCAGTACATTGTGGAGATGAAATATATTCTTATTAGTTTTCCTAACCAACACATATAAATTTTTAAAATGTGAAAGGGAGGCTCATTCAATAATAAATTATAAAACAATCTGGGTAAAATCTGAACTTTTAAAATAGTCAGCATTGGGGCTGGTCTAAAGGGATCTCTGTAAAAACTGTTACTCTAGGTCAACTAATTTAATAGCTAAGGATGCATTTACAATCCCAGTCCATGGGTTGATTAGCACCCAAATATTTTTCAAAATGTCCGGGTTGCACAGTCTATTGTTTTGCTGCCTAATCTCCAGTTGTTGTTAACAATGTAAAGTTTGTGTTTGGCTACCACTTTTGTCTTCTTAATATTAACTTTAAGACTAGTGTAGTACAAAACTGATTAAAAATTTCCAGGTTCTCCCTGTAGGATACACTCAGAATGACCACATTGTCAGCATGTACCAAAATCATGATCTTCCCCCCCCTAAACACAAACCCAAATCCCTCAGGCTCCATCTTTGATCCACAGCAATATTAAACAGTATTGCAGATAGGGAATTTCCATGTTTCACCCACATAATATTTTGAAGAATAATTTTTATACCGACTTTTAATAACTTCAATAAACCTTTCACTAATACTAAATCTTTTGAAACGATATACAATATGGCAATGACCTATTGAGCCTAATGCCTTGGCCAAAGCTACAAAGACAATAGCAATTTCATCTCCCCAGCCTTTAGCTCCCTTATTAACTTATTTAAAATAGATATATTTTCCTCACATCCAGTAACTGAAATAAATACTTTTTGTCTATGGCATATTTTAATGTTAATCAGGTCATTAAAATATTCTAAGCCAAGATGATCTGATGGTAATAGGTTTCCACAACGAGAGATGAGCAAGCCCTTCAGGCTCTTGAATTTTTAGGATTAAAATTGTTCTGGTCTCCTTAACATATACAGGAAATTGTAAGTTTAAAACCCAAATATTAAAAATATTACTAATTATATTAGAATTTAAATGTAAAATACCTCAAAGTTCATTAACTGTATCTTGATCAGACCCAAGGGCACTAGTTTTATTAACAGCTTCTAATGCTTCTCGAACTTTATTGGTTGTTTTAGCCTCATCAAAAGATTATTAACTGCCCGCTCTCCTTTCAAGGGCCATATTACAGTACTACCATGTCCAACCTTATCCAAAATTTCTAAATAATAATTCTCAATCTTATCAGTGAAAATACAACATATAGCCCCATATGGTTCCCCATAATAATACATGCCAATCTCTTTCTCTCCTTTTCAAATAAAGTTTGATAAATTTAAAATGGCCTTTTTTGGTAGCATTTCCCTACTTAAAGTAATATCCTCTTTCCTTCTCGGGTATTTTTATTTCCACTCCTATTATTTTTGGTCCTGGTGGCTAATGGTGGTGAGTGAACAGTTCTAGTTACTTGCACCAGGGATTTACTCAACTCCTCCATCATATCCCAACCAACTGGAATAGTCTGCATTCTATCCAAACTACGTTTTATCTCTTCCAATTTTTTTTAAATCTGTTCTAAATTCTTATCATTCCTAAATTTCTTAGAGAGGCTATTGATCTTAAAATGTTTCTTTAATAATTTAATCCTCTCACCTGGTGTTGGAACTTCCAGTATGATTCCACCAAGTTGATTGTTTGAATCTTGAGCCACTTTCGTTAATTCTTTTTTAGCCTGTTTTTAAAGCCAAGTCTCTCTTCTTGTCTACAATCTCTTTGTTTCTGTCTTCAGTTATTTCTCATTAATATTCCTAGTTTCAGCATATTTAACCTCTAATTGAATTAGAAGTTCAATTTCCTCTGTTGTCCACATTTGAGAGTGAGAGTTGTTAACTTTCATTCTGACTTCTTTCCTCTCTTCATTCCTAGCTGGAAATATTTATTTGCATTAATTATTATAACTAGATATTTTTATTATCAATATAAATGTTCAATTCCTCTTTGAATCTTTCTAAATTCTTACTCTCAAGCCCATCCTGTGACAATGAGTTCCACAGTCTAAATGCACACCGTGCAAAAAAAATTTCCTTCATGAATTTTAAATTTGCCACTTTTCAGTTTCACTGAATGTTCCCTTCTGTTATGAGACACAGAAAGCAGAAGCTCCTGATCTATATTTTCTATACCATTTATTAATTTGTTTTTTACAAACCTGACAGAGATTATAATGTATTCATTGGGGAGGAAGGATCATCTCGAGACTAAGGCACTGGACTGGGAGGCTTTGTTCCTGAGTATCAAAGACTTTCTATGCTAACCCTAATCCTAACCCTAACCCTAGCCCTTTTGTATGTTATCTAAGAGTGGAATTTTTCATACGGACCTATTTGAATTAGACACACAAGTCCCATTGATTTTCAGTCTATTTAATGTCAGTGGAATTTGTGTTCTTATCTCAGGCATGTCTGACAATTCCACTCTGAAATTTTTCTATGCTTCAGTCCACAACTATAAAATGAGAATGATAATACTTCCTGACCTCACAGAGGTGTTGGAGGATAAATTCATTGAGAAGCTTCATTGAAAAGCCTGTAAATAAATAAATAAATAAAAGTTTTACTGTTGCTTAGATGGGGCACAGAAAGAGCTCATTTTGTAAAAGCAAGAGACAACATTTGGGATCCTTGTCAAGAACACACACTATTTCCCTTTTACTCTCCACCCAGAAATTTTTAGTTCTTAGTACATAGAAATAATTAAGTTAGAAGAATAACTTAGTGGGCTGCATAACTGGGAATTGGGCACCTAATTTAGAGAAAGCCAATTATGGAAATCACAATGCACAAAGTCATTTTTAATGTGGCTGTATTTTCACAGCTGAGAGTTACAATACTCTCGCATGCATTTATATGGACTATAAAGTCCAGCAGGAAATTATGTAAAAATGTCAAAGTGGCTGATGTCAGCCTTTGTATTTTTTTCCAATAGATATTTTGATTTACACCTTCTCTAGCTTCATTCTATGTCCACAGATTAGACTACATTTACATTTTCATAGCATCCAGCTGTTCTACATTCATGATTTACAGTCATCCAACATAATTAAAGTATATGTTGTGAGTTTATAAGATTTTTTAGTGGTCTATATATCTACATTGTCTCTCCCATTTTCCAAATGTATTTTATTCATAAAGCTATGTCTTTAAAAATAACAGAAATAATTACCTCTGAAGTAGAATACAACATGAATAAAGCACACAGCTGATTTGAATTTCCTTCTCCTGTATTACCAATTTTGCATTGAAAATAAATGTCTGTCTCTCCAGAAATTAGAATCTAATTAAATACAATAAACAATTTTAAATAATGTCAAGGGTCTAGCTTACACCAACAGAAGCCAGAAAACAAAAGCTTAATGCTGCAACTCTCTCCTGAACATCTGTCCCTTTGTGCCTTGGTATTTCAGGACTGTTTTAACAATGGGGTTTTATACAGTTGCATTATATAGGATTTGCCCTAGAGCATTATATGAGGGTAATAAATGGTACTAGAGTGGAGTTTGACTTGAGGCTTTTCCGCCCCTTTTTCAATTTCTATTAACTGTGCTTAATTGAGAGTTGGGGAGAAAAATGACCCTGCCTCTTCCTGCTATTCCACATGCTCCCAACAAAACTCAAAGTAACTATTGTTTAGCTGCTTTCAAGAGTTACAGTGGTTGTGGGGAGGAAGAAGAGATCAAAATGTGCAGATAACATACTTATCAATCCCATAATTTGTCCCATAATTTGGATATTCTAAACCTTTTATCTTGTTTAATTAGCAACCATTAATTACCACACTATTAGATCACTCTTTGTTACGCTGAAAAAGGGTGATACAGAGGTAGCACACAAGTGTGCGAATGTCTTATTTTCATTGACCAATATGTAGACTAGCACAGAAGGGGATGACAAATAGAGGTACATACATGTGATCTCTCTTAGGTTCACTTTTGAGAATAATTCTGTTGGGAAGCTACAAAGGAAATGCTTTCAAAGGGCATTAAATAATTGAGCCTAGAGAATGAGGCATTGGCTTAGTGTACAAACATAGATAATGGTTACAATTTTCAAAAGCACCTCAGTAATTTAGGAACTTGAGTCTCACTGAAGGTCAGTGGGAGTTAGGCTCCAAAGAGCATACATCTCTTTTAGAAACAGGAGTTGGGATCCTAAATCATCTAGGCATTTCTGAAATTTTTGCCCAGTGTAACTCATTCTCCCACCAGTCTATATCAAGTAAGGTATCATTTGAAAATAAGACTTCCAATGAGAAATGAAGCGGGACAGGACAAATGAATAGCAGTGGATTGATATGTGAACTCTTATTTACACTGGATGATAGTTTATGGGTGCTTTGTGTTTCTAAGGAAGATTAAAGGTTAAACTATAAAAGAATAGAAAGGCCTTTGCTTTTTTATCCTATTAATTCTACATAACTGCTAGTGTTAAAGAATGTTTTTAGCTAAAAGCTCTTGGCATGTAATTCCATGGTAAAATTGGAAAAGATAAATAAATAAATTATTTTTCACATTCAGGGCATGTAAACATGCATCTAAATGAGATAGAGTCTAATCTCTTTCATAATATCTATTCTAGCTACATACAAATATTACAAGTCGCTTAGACCTTCTGGCTTAAGTTTAGCTTTAAAAGAGTAAAACACATTCCACAATGTTTCAATGTCAATGCAAAGATTTTTTTCAGATTTAGTCTAAAATGTAAATTGGAAAAAAAATATTATCATCAAAGTCTAATATTACACTCATTATTTTCATTGACTCTTGTAATTAATTCTTATTGTCATCATTGCAAATAGTCAGTGGCATTAGGAAGCTAGAATCTGATAACCCAGAAAAACTAACTACCATACACAAAATGAATATAATACCTTCAGCCAATATAATTCATCATAGTTAATTTTTAATTAGACTGAAGACCTAGCCTACATTGAATTTAACATATAGAAACAGAATAAAATATTATTCAACAGAGTAAGGTCCTATGTATAGAAATAGACAGTAAAGGGGAAAGTGCCATCATATTAACCTTTGCTTGACAAATTAAAATGTATACACCTCATATTATATGTTATATTCTCATATTGCTAGTCAAAACATATGCAATAAACTTTTTTCCCAGTTATATTTGCCATTTTTGAGTTCATGAAACTTTTACAGAATTGGATCATTTGTGTGAAATTTGCTATTTTCCAAACTATTCCCCCAAAAGTTCACTCAGAAAAGTTTTTGCCATTATTATCATTGCAAATATCTAGTGACAAATTTGCACTCTACACATTTTGGAAAACCTGTGCAGTGGTTGTAGGTCACAAGTTATTTAGTTGAAATCATTTTCTTAGGAGTGGCTGAATTTTGTGTGCTCAGTCAGAAGAAATATCTTTTAAGGAGTGATCCAAAATCCAGTGATATCAAAGGGGTCTGACCAATGATGTAAGGTCTTTGGATCAGGTCCTGGGGTCCAAGTCCCACAGTATTCTTGCCAGCAAATTAAAGAAGTATTGATTGGATGAATGGACTATATGGTAGATAGAAAGCTGGCTAGATCATCGGGCTCAACAGGTAGTGATCAGTGGCTCGATGTCTACATCACTGGACCAGAGGTAGGTTCTGGGGCCAGTTTTGTTCAACATATTCATTAATGATCTGGATGATGGGATAGATTGCACCCTCAGCAAATTTGTGGATGACACTAAGCTGTGTGGGGACAGGTGATTACGCTGACGGGTAGGGATAGGGTCCAGAGTGACCTAGACAAAGTAGAGGATTGGGCCAAAAGAAATCTGATGAGTTTCAAAAAGAACAAGTACAGAGTCCTGCACTTAGGATGGAAGAATCTCATGCACTGCTACAGGCTGGGGACCGACTTTGCTAAGCGGCAGTTCTGTAGAAAAGGACCTGGGATTACAGTGGATGAGAAGCTGGATATGAGTCAACAGTGTGCCCCTTGTTGTTAAGAAGGCTCAGGGCCAATCAGAAGGGAGGCCAGCAGGGCCATTTGGCCTGGGCCTCAAGCTCCAAGGGGGGCTCAAATTGTTAATTTTGTGTCATTTGATAAGTTTCGCAGCTTGTTTTTATATGCATCCCTCTTGGACCAAAATGTGACACACTCTCTCAGCTTAGAGCTACAAATTTAAGCAAATAAGAGAAGTGATTTGGTAAAAGACATAATTTTTGTTATATTTTGTCATGTTAAAGAGTTAAAAATGTTCATAAATATGAATAAAAATATATCGGTTCTGATGGCACAAGATTAGACCATGATGAACGTGTCCTGTCAGATCAGCTGATTATATAAAGAAACCACTACTAGTGGCTGCTGCTGGATCAAGTGCATGTTGAAAGGTAGAGAATTGTTACATTTTAGTGTCTTTATAGTTTTACGTCTAGTTGTCTAAGGAATTATTTATGTGTAAGAATTCCTTATTATTATCTTCATATGGTAGCTAAAAGATGTGACTGGTTGGTTGGTTGAGCCCTAGCTTAGTAGCTTGGCCATCATCATAGGCTTTCTTAGTCTATAGGCCCAGATTCAAGGTGAAAATTTGTGAGGACAATCTTGTACAGTGAGTTTTGTGAGGACACACGTTTGAAATTTTTGGACATTATCCCTCTCTCTGTATCTGTGTCTGAGTTCACAATATATGGCATCCTTCTGTCTTCAGCTCAAGCTGTTATATAATACTTTTGTGTGCTTGAGTTTAGATTCAGTGATAAACATAATAACCTGTCCGACTGTTTCATTTTGTGTTCTTAATTAGTATTCCTTCGTTTTAAGTCTTTTCAGCATTTGTGTACCATTCAGCATTTGTGTGAATCTCACTGCACAAGCTTCAACTGAACTTCAGTCTATTCAGAAGCATATGTCCAAATTTCAATGCATTCTGATGTCATCTTTGTGGAGGAAGCTACTTAGAATGATCCACCAAAATAATCTGATAATTGAGGCATGCAATGCTACACTTGTTGTCGAGAGGGATAACATTGAAAGTCTTATCAATGACATTCAACAAATTCATGAACAATGGGATGCGATCCTGACTGAGTCCAAATTAGTAGCACAGAATATTTGCATTTCATCTGAGTTCTCCACCAATTGCAACTTACCTAGTGAATCTGTTGCCGAGCAGCATAATAGGGTCAATGTCTTCCTTGTCATCATTGATACTATTCAATCAGGTCTTACACATCAATTTGAGTCACTGTGACAAATTTTTACCCTTTTGGGGTTTCTTGGACAATTCAACAAACTGAATAATAAAGATCTACTTTCTGCAGCTGAACAATTTCAGCAACAGTACAACAAAGAAATCTCAAAAGATCTCAGTGACAAGGTCATCTTCCTCAAATGAATATATTCTATGAACTTTAAATTGGATTGCAAACCAAAGGAATTGCTTCAAGAAATACTCGAACTTGGACTCTCTGGGGTGTTTCCTAATATCACAATAGCATTGCGTATTTTTGTCAGTTTGCCTGCATTAGTGGCTTCAGGTGAACGCACCTTTAACGTGTTGAAGCAGGTAAAGAACTATAACCATTCCACTATGGGACAAGAGCATTTGAATGGGCTCGCCATGCTTAATATCAGTTGTGACATTGCACGAAAGCTAGATTTTTCCTCAATAATTAGTGCATTTGCACAGAAAAAGGCTGGAAAAGCATGTGTTAAATTAAAAAACAGTCAAATTATGTCTCATTTGGTGCCTTATTTTGTTTTCATGTGTCATCATTTTTTATTTTTATTATGGCTAGGGGCCTCAAAAGCTGGAAGTGGCTCAGGCTCTCTGGATCTCTGAGAGGGCCTGAGAAGGCTAATGGCATATTGGGCTACAATGGTAAGAGTGTTGCCAGCAGATCGAGGGAAGTGAATATTCTCCCTTTATTTGGCACTGGCAAGACCACATCTGGAGTATTGTGTCCGGTTTTGGGCCCCCCGCTATAGAAAGGATGTGGACAAATTGGATATAGTCCAGCAGAGGGTAATGCAAATGATTAGGGAGTCGGGGCACAAGACTTATGAGGAGAGGCTGAGGGAACTGGGTTTATTTAATAGACAGAAGAGAAGAGGGAGTGGGGATTTGATAGCAGCCTTCAACTACCTGAAGAGGAATTCCAAAGAGGCTGGAGCTAGGCTATTCTCAGTGGTGGCAGATGACAAAATAAGGAGCAATGGTCTCAAGTTGCAGTTGGGGGTGGAGGGCAGGAGGTCTAGGTTGTATATTAGGAAATACTATTTCACTAGGATGATGGTGAAACACTGGAATGGGTTACCTAGGGAGGCAGTGGAAGCTCCATCCTAAGAGGTTTTTAAGGCCCTCCTTAACAAATCACTGGCTGGGATGATTTAGTTGGGGTTGGTCCTTGTTTGAGAAGGGGGTTGGACTAGATGATCTCCTGAGGTCTCTTCCAACCCTAATCTTCTATAATTCTATGAGGGAAAGCAGGGAGTGATTGGCAGTGAGTCTCTTATTACAACTTCTAAAATCAGACAGGATTTCATGTGATAATGTCCCTATGATAGAAGCAGCAAAGAATCCTGTGGCACCTTGTAGACTAACAGATGATGATCCCCAAAAGAATCCAGAGGCAAGAAAAAGTCCATCCACTAGACAGCAGAGATGTGTAGCAGGCAACAAGTCCTTCTGGGCAAGAAGACAATACATGATAGGAATCTATGAATCTACAATAAGAGTTTGGGGAATATCAGAGAAGCGTCAATAATAGAGCCTATTGGATGTGGGAACAAAGGTGATACTCTGCAAGTGTGGGTAGTTCAGATAATCATAATCTAAACTCTGAATCTTTTTAGGTTTCCCCATCATTAGGTCTCGATGTACTTTGCTATGGTTTACAGCAGGCTATTACACAAAGTTTTCCCATGTTAATGCAGGGGTTTACTGAGGTGCTTTTGATACTAATGGTCCCATAACACTGGCAAAAAACTATCTTTCTCATCCCAGACTAATCAAAACACCTTAACATAACATTTATTTTGAAGGTAAATTATGCAGTTTTATTTACAACACAATTAAATAAGAACATAATTAAGAGAGTAAGAAAAACCTTATCATTGATGATAAATTATTCTTAATTGACTTTACTAGTGAGCATTACTATAACAAAGGAAGAAACCAACTAGTAGGAAATCTTTTTTTAAAACACTATGCACCTCTTCATTGGCTTCTAGAATAAAATCAATTTGGACCATCACTGTCACTGGCCTATTCTCCAACATGTTGGTTTTGGCTGATAATTGTTTTATTATAGACCAAACTGCTTGACTACTGACTTAGAAAGTTTTGTGAAAATAAGACTGAGGTGGGGCCCTCACAACAGTCCTAAAATATGTTAAGGGCTGTTATAAAGAGCACAGGGATCAATATTCTCCCTGCCCATTGAAGGTAGGACAAGAAGGAATGGGCTTCATCCGCAGCAAGGGAAATTTAGGTTTGATATTAAGAAAACCTTTCTAATTATAAGGGTAGTTAAGCACTGGAATAGGCTTCAAGGAAGGTTTTGGAGTCCTCATCATTGGAAGCTTTTAAAAACAAGTTGGACAAATACCTGCCATGTGTGGTCTAGGTGTACTTGGTCCTGCCACAAAACAGGGGACTGGACTTGATGACTTCTTGAGGTCCTTTCCAGCTCTATGTTTTATGATTCTATGACATGCAGAGCCTGAGGACCACAGATATAAGAAATGTGCAGACTGTCCACCTATACTGTCTCTGGTACCACTCTCCATGCATCAATTCATAGAATCAGAGAGTTTAAGGTCAGATAAACGATCTGCATTAATTTTACAGGTCACAAGATGTTTTTGGTTCCCATCCTTAGGCCACATATTAGCAAAAATCTGAGACAGGGAGAGATTCAGAACATTTTTTGACCCCTGTCCACCTCTCTTAATAAACTTGCTTCCCCTCCATTTTGAGAATTATTACTATTTTTTAAATTGTGGTAGCACCTGGGAGACCCAGTTGGACCTGGTTGGACAGGGACCCCATTATGCTAGGCACAGTAGTGCCCACTACACTTTCATACCTCATTCAGTTATTTTCTAGCACCATTAAGTATGTTAAATATTTTTATCAACTGCTTAAAGACAAAGGAGGAAAAGAACAGAGCCCAATGTGTCCTAAGGTAAATTTGGACTTTTCTTTCCAAACCTGATTTCTTATGCCAGTTTTACTTGTCACCTGTCTTATCACAATTGACCCTTATTATAATTCATTTTGTAGTTTCCTCCCTTATTTAAATTCAAGATATTACTTTGTATGAGTAAAAGTGACAGAGTCTGGCCCAATGAGTATTCTGGTTAAAAAACAGATGCATCTGAAGAAGTGGGATTTTTACCCATGAAAATTTATGCCCAAATAAATCTGTTAGTCTTTAAGGTGCCACCGGACTCCTTATTGTTTTTGTGGATACAGACTAACTTGGCTACCCCCTGATACCTTATAACCCTATTATCATCTAGGTGATTAAATTCATTGTTTAATAATTTGCTCCAGTATCTTTCCAGGTATTGAAGTTAGGCTGACTGGTCTATAATTCCCTAGGTCCTCCTTGTTCCCCTTTTTAAAGATAGTTACTATGTTTGCCCTTCTCCAGTCTTCTGGGTCCTCTCCCGTCCTCCACAAGTTCTCAAAGATAATTTCTAATGGCTCTGAGATTGCTTCAACTAATTCTTTATGTAGCCTAAGATGAATTTGATCAGCCCCTGCTGACTTGAATACAACCAGCTTATCTAAATATTCTTTAAGATTTCTTTCCCTATGTGGGCTTGCATGCCTTTCCCTTGTTTGTCAATATTAGTTGTGTTTAGTACCTTTTCAGTGAAGACTGAAGCAAAATAGGTATTAAACACCTCCACTTTCTTGATGTCATCAGTTATTAGCTTTCCTTCCCTACTAAGTAGAGAACCTACGCTTTCCTTCATCTTTCTTTTGCTCCTAATGTATTTAAAGAACCTCTTATTGCCTTTTATGTCCCTTGCCAGGTGTAACTCATTTTGTGTCTTACCCTTTCTTATTTTGTCCCTACTTACTTGTGCTGCACTTTTGTACTCCTTATCAATTTGTCCATGTTTTCACTTTTTGTAGGATTGCTTTTTGATTTTCAGGTCATTAAAGAGCTCCTGATGCCCACGGCCCTTAAAGGCTGGCAAAGTCAGGGCTGGTGAGTTCTTTGAGTCCCTACATCTGGAGGGCTCACCAAGGGTATGGAGGGAAGTGCTGAACTTGGCTTTAAATCCAGCTTAAAGACTTCTCCTTACATAGAATGATGGAAGATCCCTTTAGCAGTACTAGACCCTCAGTAACGGAAGGAGCCAGAGCCTTGGAAGTACTTGGGGTAGGACAGGAGATCTCCTTAGACTTGAGGTCCCCTTGAGGGGGATCTCTCCTGATGCTTCAGGTTCCTATCGGTGGACCAGAAGCTCTTCTTTTTGGAGCATTTGGAGGCTTTTGTAAATACCTCTTGATCTTTTCTCCACAGAGCTGGAACCAAAGTTGAGAGACACTGGGATACTGTGAGAGACTGAAGCTGATGTATGGGGGTAGAGGAGGGAGACTGCTACTGTGGGTCTCAAAGACCACTCCATGAGAAGGAGCTTCAGTCTATGTTCCCTCCGCCTGCTAGATATGCTTTTAAACATGGTGAAGTCCTTGCATTTAGATGAGATGTGCAACTCTCCTTGGCAATGGAGGAAGCTGAAGTGCTTGTATGTGAATGGGGAGGACCAGTGGCAGGACTGGTAGGGTTTGAGTCTGGGGTGCTGGGCATAACCCTCCACAAAACACCCAGCTGGGAAAAGATGGCTGAAGATCTTGCCACGTCCAGCAAAGAACAGGGGAGGAAACTCTCCAAAGGCCCAAGGGGTAAAATCTAGTGACATAAGTGAAAATTAAAATAGAAAAGGTAAAATAAGCAAAACTAAATAAAATAACAGAGAAAGAATGAACATAGATATGTAGAAGATACCACAACCCTCCATTTCAACTCTCAGGAATAGAGAAGGAACTTGAGTGGCAGTGGGTCCACCCCATCCTACGATTTACCCTAGTTCTGGAGCACAAGGCTCTGCAGGGCACAGGTGTGGCCCAGCAGACACTGATGAAGAAAAAAGATCTGATCAAAGGTGCACATGCACATCTACACACAATGTGGAACACCCATAAGGATACATCAGCCTGAATGATCATCTTTGAATATGTTTCATTAATAAACAAAAAGCACCACGCAAGATTTAGATTATAGAATATTGGCTGGTATTTTCTGAAAGAACTAGCTATGTGTTGGTTTAATCATTTAAATAAGAAAATTCAAAGCATAGCATTTGTTATAGCAAGGTTCTCATAGACTATAATCAAGTCAGCCTTAACCTTCTCTTTGTTCAACTTGATAGATTTACTATAAGGTAGGTATTCTAATCTTTTGATCATTCACATGGCTCTTCTTTGAACCTTCTCCAATTTTTCAACATCCTTTAATTGTGAACACTAGAACTGGATACAGTATTTCAGCAACGGTCACACTGGTACCAACTACAGACATGAAACAGTCACTTGGAAGTTGGAATCAATTCCCCTGTTTATGCATCTATGGATCACATTAACCCATTTAGCTGCAGTGCCATGCTGGAAGCTCATGTTCAGCTGATTATCCACTATGATCCGCAAATCTTTTTCAGAGTCAAAATTTCCTGGGATTGAGTCCCCCATCCTGCAAATATGGCCTATGTTCTTTTTTTTTCTTAGGTTTATATATTTACATTTAGCCATATGAAATTACATATTCTTGGCTTGCACTCAGTTTACCAAGCAATCCAGATTGCTCTATTTTAGTGACTTGTCCTCTTCATTATTTAACCAGTCCCCCAGTTTGTGGGTCATCTGCAAACATTATTAGTGATTTAATGTGTTCTTCCATATCATTGATAAAAATGTTAAATAGCATAGGGTCAAGAACAGACCTCTGCAAGACACCATTGGAAACACATCTACCCTATGATCATTCTGTGTTTATAACTACATTTTGACACCTATCCATTAAAAGATTTTAATTTTATATCACTCAAGTTTTTTTAATTAAAATATCATGCAGTACCAAGTCCTGCTTTTTACTTGTGTCTGTGGAAAAACTGAACTGTGGAATAAGGGCCAGACAGTGCAAAGATTCCCGCTGGCTTCACTCAGGCCATAGGGAATATATATAGCTCTATTAGGCTGGGAAAGTATACTTTGAATATCTTAAACTAAGTGGAGCCACATCTCACAAAAGATTGTAAAAAATATTCTTGGACAAAAGTAATGGCACTCTTAAAATGGGTATTAACGTTAAAGGACTAAAGAGTGTTGTTTAATGGTGTAAAGAGCTCACTGAATTTAAACAAAAGAGGTTATCTCAAATTTTATTCCATCAAGAAACATACTTCTATGATGGTCAAGAAACTGGCATGAAGGGAACATGGATCCAATAACACTTGTTTGCATTATTAGAAAAAAATCATGTAACTGGCTAGAAATGCACCATTTCAAATGAAGGAACGGTACAAAGACTGCAATGGTAGATTAACATAACATACTTCCAGTTTAGGTTAAACAGATGTCATAGAAACCTTGTTTCAGAGAATTGGAAGAGAAGAGAAAAATATTAACTATACTCCCATACCTTACATAGATTGGTCTGATACAGAGAAAAGTATAGAAAAAGAAGAGTGAAGTGTGTTGGACATGAAATCAAACCTATAATCTTACACCTAAATATAAATGACTAATTTCATTCCCAGATGCATGAATTATATTCTCAGCTATAGTATTAACAATTCGCTCAGTGCAGGGGATAAGATTTGCTAAAATAAGGACTCAGACCTTGGCTGATCCTGTACTCTTAAAATTATTTGTGGGGCACAGGGGACTCAAAAACAGAGATAACATTTATGGAATTAAACAGCTTTTACAGGATTCTGAGCAACTTAAAGCAGTGGACAAAAACATCATTCAGTACTTCCAAATGTATTACAAAGGTGACACTGAAAGTAGCATTGTTAGATGGATAGTGAGCAGTGATTAGAGGACAACTTAACATCACAGCCTCTTACTTGAAAAATACAGAAGAACTGGCATAAGTTAAAGTTGGACCAAGAAATTCAAAGATTGGAACAAATTTATAAAGGGATAAAAGGTTCTGAAACAGTTGATAAACACAACAGAAAACTAAATGCCTGGTGGCAGCTTCTCCTGGAAAAAGTCTGTCTTCCACAAGAAAAAAAGTTTTATGAAAAGAGAAATAAAAGTGAAAAATGTTGGTGAGAAAATTTCAAGGAATGCAGGACAGCATATTATTCCTACTTTCAGAAATAAACTGACTGCTATAATAGTCTTGATATACTTTACAAATATAATTTGGGTTTGTTAAAATACAGTCTGCTAAAATATGAGATTGTTTTCTAGTAAGTGAACTTTATATTCACTGAGTGCATCCCAAGGCAACTGACAGATTTTTGCTAAATTCTAGCAGCAATAATGAGGATGAGAAGTGGAATGGGCTTCATCCACAGTACAATTTTATAAGACATTCAAGGAACTTTTCACTGTACTCCTAACAGGTATCTTCAGTGTTACACTGCTGGTTGAGAAACTTCCTTTATCTACAAAAGATGCTTGTAATAGAGTGGATTGCCCTTGGGCTGAGGCGCTTGAGGCTAAACCAGCCCTGATTACACGATGAGCCCCACTTGAGGGGAATAAAGTGTTCCCAGGTTAAAGGCAACAGGAAGGGGGGCAGGATGGGGAGAATGACAGTAATCGAGACTGCAAGAAGAATCAGAAAACTCTGCCTGAGAGGGACTGTGCCTGAGAAGCAAGGGAGAGACTGCAGAAGACCCTCCGGGAGGAGAGGGCTGTGCCCAGTTGAAACTGGGGAGAAGATTGCATTACTTTGTGTCCCTTCATGAATGATCTGGAAAAACAGTGGGGTGGCAAAGTTTGTAGATAATAAAAAATTACTCAAGATAGTTAAGCCCAAAGCAGACTACAAAGAGTTACAAAGGTATTTCACTAAACTGAATGACTGGGCAACAACATGGCAGATGAAATTCAATGCACATGCAAATTCAGTGCAAAGTAATGCACACTGGAAAACATAGTCCCAGCTACACATACAAAATGATGGGGTCACATTAGCTGTTAACACTCAAGAAAGATCTTGGACATCTGGTGACCTTAGGTTTGACCCATTAGGGCTGTTATGTTTGACTACTGGGAGAGGGCCACTGAACTGGGCTTGGGTCCTGGAGAGTCAGTGCACACCAGAGGGCTCAATAAATAGGATCCCTTCTGGGGATTGTTTGAAGAACTTTGTGACTCTGTGACTTTTTAAAGAGCCCCTGAAAAAATGAGGTGGCTACAGAAGCAGGGTGCCATAAAGCAACTTCCTTCCATGAGAAGGCATTTGAGAAGCACTAAGTAGCCAAACCACTACAAAGCTGCCCTTAAAATACTTTCTAAGGAATAAGGGTAGGGAAACTCATCTTTCAGCTTCTCTTGACATATTTTGCTAGTGCCAAAATTTTAGCAAAAGATTACATACATGTTGTCTGTATGTGTCCATCTTCAGGATTTATTAGTGATAGACAGATGTCAGACGGTTTCTTGAAATTCTCCACTCTCTCAGTCAGGAAATAGCCTAAGAGGTCTCCATTCACTGATATATAGAAAAGTTTGATTACAAAGAGTGAAACTTATTAATAAATGTTCTGACACATGTGGCTATTGGCCCTCTATAGTGGTGTCCAAGCAAAAGCCCAAGTAAATGGAAATGGATTCCATGAGTGTTTTTACGTTATACCTAGGAATGAGGCAGGGAGACTTCAGCCGGAACTTACTGTTTCATTATGTGTGGATTTCCTTATGAGACTTTACAATTCTATGGTGTGTGGGTCAGCGGGCATTAAAAAGAATTAGTTGCTCATTTGCAGAGTAAAATAAGGATTGCAAGAAAATTAACAAAAATACAAAATACTGAAATTCACTTTTATTGACTACAATTTCACAGGAGCAAATTCCTGCCTCAACTTTTACCCATTATGGGCTGCATCTTTAAATCCACGCTGCAAAATTTATATATAGTACCTAGGTTGCTGTAGCAGAGTGATTTGAACAGTCAGCCGGCCTAGTGGTCTGGGCCTCTGATCTTAGGCGCTCTCTTAGTTCATGTGTCTTGGGCCTCTTAGTTCATGAGGTCTGTGCTGGACTATATTCTATGCCAGTATTTCCCTTCCCTTCTTGTGGCCCAGAGTTGGGGTTCTGGGGTGGGATGGGCAGAACTGGGCCCTCCCACTCCACTGGGTCCCAATGCAGGGGCCCTGAAAGTGTAGCATCATGGGATGGCCTGTGTTCAGTCTGTCTCCTGAGTCTAAGGGAATATAGAAACAGTCTACAGGCCATCTAAATTGGTGTCTGGTAACATGCATGCTGAGACAGCCAGAAGAGAATGTAAATGATACTCCCACTAGACTTCCATAGACTGTTTTAGACTCACCTCTGAATTTGGTCCAATGTCTTTATATGTTACAGTCTTAATTCTTATTAACCTGCTAGACTGGGATTTTAACAAAGCCTCTTTTAATCCCTCCAAAGGAAACAGTAGAGTCCAGTACAGAGAGTAATTGTTCCAAAAGCTAACATTACTCTAGAGCCTGAGCTGGTGCGTTTATGTGAGGAGGCGGATAATCAAATTTAAGAGGGTTAGAAGAAATACATAATACTACACACAGTAATAAGTGTTGGCTGTTCTGCTAACGCTCCTTTATCAAAGACTATTTTTAATCTGGATTTATTAAAAGATGTACAGCTGTGGGCAGAAGGCTTTGAGGAACACTGCATTCTGTGCCAGCTATGGGTTTTGAGAGTCTTGCCAATCCCTGAAAACTGATTCGAGAGCACACTTGGCATTTTATTTACATTAGAAGGATGTTGGCTACATTCTCTTCCACTCATCACATTCCACTATTCTTAGCTTTACATTGGCAATTGCTTCAAACAACACTGCTTTATCCTCTCTTAAAGGAAGAGAGAAGGAACCACAGCACCATTTAGGGCTAAAGTTGATTAAATGGGAGCAAAAGAAAATTTTAAAAAATTACCTGAGATATATGGCTCAGTGGTGGATATCTTCTTTCAATGTGTCTACATATGATCTCTCCTGTGAACTTTAATGAAAAGCACGACACGTTCATACAAAGAAGAAAAAAACTTAAATTTTATTTCTCTTTTCTTACACAGTACTCCTGTCATAGTACAATTCCCCACTCTGAACATTAGCGTCCAAGAGATGGGGTACCAGCATGAATTCCTCCAAGCTTGATTACCAGCTTAGTACTTGTAGCGCTGCCACCAACCAGGAATTCCAGTGCCTGGTACACTCTGGTCCCCCCAAGACCTTGCCCGGGGAACCCCAAGACCCAGACCCTCTGGATCTTAACACAAGGAAAGAAAATCCTTTCCCGCACCGTTGCCTCTCCCAGGCTCCGTCCCTGAGTTACCCTGGGAGATTACTGTGCTTCAAACCTCCTTGAATCACAAAACAGAGAGGACAATTCACCTTCCTCCCTCCTTCTCTTTCCCCTCCCAGACTCTTCCTGAGAGAGAAAGTAATCCTGACACAGAGAGAAATTAGCCTCTCTCTCCCTCTTCCCTCCTTTCTCCCCACCAATTCCCTGGTGAATCCAGACCCGTCCCCTGGGGTCTCAGCAGAATAAAAAAACAGGTTCTTAACAAGAAACTTTTAATTAAAGAGAGAAAAAAATATCTTTGTAAATTTAAAAAGGAATAGGTACAGGGTCTTTGAGCATAGACCACTGGCAATACCCCCAGCCCAAGTATACAAGTACAAATTAAAATCCTTTCAGCAAAATTACAAATGGTAACTCCTCCAGCCAAATACACAATTAAACTCCTTCTAGCAAAATGCACATTGCAAATAAAGAAAACAAACATAACCTAACTTGCCATCTACCTAGTACTCACTACTGGAATCTATAAGAACTGTTCAGGGAGATTGGAGAGAAACCTGGTTGCACGTCTGGTCCCTCTGAGCCCCCAGAGTGAACAACAACCAAAACTAACAGCACACACAGAAACTTCCCTCCCTCAAGATTTGAAAGTATCCTGTCTCCTGATTGGTCTTCTGGTCAGGTGACAACCAGGCCTACTGAACTTGTTAACCCTTTATAGTCAAAGAGATATAAAGTACTTCTGTGCTATTAACTTTTCTTATCTGTTTATGAGAACTCCAGTGTGGTCTATGCCTTTCATCTTTGTGAACAGAAAAGCCATTGTTTGTATCATTTCTAATGTTTAAATGAGATGAACACCAATGTTGGCAATTTCAAATGATCCTAAGGGAATTAGGCACTCAGATCCCATTGAATTACAATGCGATTTGGACACATACTTCCGTTACATGTATCCGACGAAGTGGGTATTTACCTACGAAAGTTCATGCTCCAAAACGTCTGTTAGTCTATAAGGTGCCACACGATTCTTTTCTGCTTATTCTTCCCTTAGTGCTTTTTGAAAATCTCGTCCTAAATACCCCATGCTCTTGAAATTTGAGATTTCACAGATTTTTCCTAACAAAAAACCTACCACATATTTTTCTCCTTTGAATTTTTTTTAAAGTGTATATAGCCTGTTTCAAGCAAGTAAAGGGTTTAAATAAACAAAATGAAAAAAAAAATCTACTCCTTCCTACAGGAATGAAATCTGATCAGTTTTACCACTCCAAAGTGAGACAAATGATTCTAAATGGTCAGCCTCTTAATGCATTAGTTCAAACATTGTGAGATGCAAGATTTGAAAACTTTCAAAGCCTCCTTCTACACTTCTATAAAGAACTAAAAGGGGAGCAGAAATCAGAGGATGGGGAAAAGAAGGATCTTAATTCAGGTCAAAATGAAACGATTATTCTCTTATGAAGGAAATATCTACTGCTGTACACATGAAGAAAAAGCACTGAAGGCAGCAGTATTTTTCTTGTAATTAGCAGAAATTATATCTGTCTTGAAAGTCAATGTTTTGCTTAGCACTGAAAACAATATTCAACTTTGATTTTTTTTTTTCAGGAAAACTACTAAATGAAGTTCTCTTGAGTGCCCTGAAATGTATCTATGTTCCAGTTATAAAGTGCCTGAACTAATTAGAGCATGACGTGCACAACAGGGGATAGACAAAACTTTACCCATAAATGATGACACTTCAAAGAAATAAAAGAGAGGTTAGTGGAGACAGAATTCTGCGAGCTCAACAATTCACAAGGGGCCTTCAAGGCATTTAAATTCAGTTCAAACCATTATAGATATGTGGAATGCTGGAGTGAGTCTGAGTTTTGCTCAGTGCTTTTGAATATAATTAACTGAAACCAGGGTACTAACTATATACAACTGGGCTACATCTGCATTAGTTGTGAATTTCTAAAGGTTCAGAGTTCAGATTCATTTCAGTTCTTCAGTCAGAATTATCCAGGCCTCTGGAAGCTGCCCATCAAAACATTCAGCCCTCCTTTCCTTCTGCCCGCTACCCATAACCCTTCTTCAATAAGCCCCTGATCATCCCTTCCCATACAACTAGGTTTCCTGTTTCTATTGTTATCTTCTTGGTGGGGAGGGGGAGAGTCTGTCAGCCTGTTATCTCCTGATTTCCAACCCCACATTTGCTTTTGACAGTTCCCTACACTATTAGCCATTCTTACCTGAAGACCATCAGAGGCTCATCTATCAGCATCCAGCCAATAAGGAAAACAAGTTGCTGGGGAGGAGTCTGCCATAGAGGGGCTAGAGTGAGAACATCTCAGTCAGACTGAGGGGGCAGCAGTCTGCATCTAGGGAGCAGTTAGTCCCATCCCTTCCTGGGTTAGGCAAAGCTAGTGTGAATTCTCCTAAAGGCAAGATACAATTTGCTTACAAATACCATTTTTTCCTGGATACATACAATGAAAGTGCATCCTGAACCATCAGTGTAGCATTGCTACTGCAACACTGCAATTTTACTTGACATCAGGGTCATTTTAAATTGGCATTTCCTTCCTTAATTTTGCCTTTGTGTACTGAAGCCTGAGCCACAAGGAGTTGCAACTGTTTGAAAGAAAAAAACATTATCATTGACAAAAAGTTTGCAGCTGAGTGCCAAGGCTGAATAATTTTTGTTTGCTTTAGTGCTAGAGCTGCATTATTCACAACTGCAAATAAGCAAATGTGAAAGGGACGTGTTCTTTACTTCATTTTCCTTCAGTGTACTTCCCACTGTCCTCTTTACATTGCTTCTAACCAGGAGGGTTTGCAAATAGCTTCCTCAGACAGACAGCAAATGTCAGGTTGTGAATGAAACAGCAGGGGGTATCAGAGCAAGAGAGGGGCAGGATATCCGCACTTCCTCTTTTGTACTCTGCCTCTGCTGTTCCAGGTCTTGAAATGTTGGAAAGAGATTCAAGAGGGAAATTTCCCATGCAGTACTGGAGACTCATCAGTGAGCCCTAACATGAAAGACATGGTGAACTGTGGATGTTTGGTAGTGAGCTGATTGTAGCTCCCTGCTGTACACTTTGTTTGAAGGGGAGATTCAGAAACTCTGCAGAAAATGAGTCACAAATGTAAAAATTAAACTATTGTCAGTGCTGTCAAACATGATAACTGAAGACTATGTGATTAGAGTCTGAAATTACCAAATGGTCCATTTAGTTTAAAAGGAAAACAAATGTTTAGCATAATCTAAGTACATTGTGGTTATATATATTTTACACACAGAGTGCTGGGTTTATATGATGAGCAATAAATAAGGCATGAGGCCAACACTGAACATGGAGGAGAAAAGAACAAAACATTTAATAGCTACTCATTAAGTAAACACGTCCATCCTGTGCACTGAATGAGGCAGGTATCCTGTGGAAAAAAATAGCATGTCATTATCATGGGGTCCACTAGGCACCTCTTCCTAATGGATCTGGGAATTATCTCCTTCCAGGTGTTGCATCTTCCTCCAACAGTCCACCCATCATCCTTTCTCACTCTGCTGCCCGTCTCACTCCAGGAGTTGCAGCTTCCTGTTCATGACTTGGCCTTCCAGCCGGGACACAATAATTCTCCACTTCCGGGATATCAAAGTCTTTCAGGGAAAACTGTCCCAGGCAGTCCACTCACTCTCCACTGACTGGTCTGTACCACTTCTCCAGTGACTGGTAGGGGAACCTAGGCCTGCCCTCTACTCTGGGTTTCAACATCGAGGCCCTCTTTTCAACTGTGCAGGTCCATCCTATCCCATGCCTTGCTGCTATTTCCCTGAGCCTTTCCCATCTTTCTTGCTCTCCACCCCCTCTGGATGTCCCAGACCAAACTACCTCTGCCCAAGGCACTTCCTTCTACAGCCCCAAACACACTTCGTCTCTTAGGGAGTGACTGGAAACTACTTTCCTGCAGTCCCTTTCTGTTCTTGGCTCCTTGGCTTTATACAAGCCTGCCTGTTCCTCTCATCTGTAATTAATCCCTGCTCCCTGGCTCCTTCTCCAGGTGCAGCCTGGGCAGTTAACTGGCCTACTTAGCCACCTTAACCCCGTTCAGGGCTTATGTGGGGTCGATGCAGGGCTGATGCAAGGATATTTTGCGCCCTAGGAGAAACTTCCATCTTGCGCCCCTCCCCCCGCCCCCCAGTCACATACATTATACACAATACACAGAATTTATGTTTCCACACTTTAAGTTTAGCAAATTTAAAAACAAGTTCCTCCAAGTCAATGCTGTGAGCAATGTCATGTTCTAGTGACAAGGTAGATGGTCCAACAAGTCTTTGTTGCAACATTGATGTTCTCATGTATGTTTTTATCAACTTGAGCTTCGAGAAGCTTCGCTCACCACTGGCCACAGAAACTGGGAGAGTCAAGAGGATGCAAAGAGCAATAACTGTGTTAGGGACACTATCTGTCAGCTGGGGGTCAGGGCTGTGGGGAGGATGGGGTGAGGGGGTTTCCAGCTCAGAGGGACTGGGCTCGGAGCTGGGGGTCAGGGCTGTGGGGGGGATAGGGTCGAGGCGGTTTCCAGCTCAGAGGGACTGGGCTCGGTCCAGCTCAGTGGGGGAGGATGGGGGTCAGGGGGGTCAGGGACTGTCTGGGGGTGACTGGGGGGGGATGGGTGAGGGGGTTTCCCAGCTCAGAGGGACTGGGCTTCGGAGCTGGGGTTGTCAGGGCTGTGGGGGGGATGGGGTCAGGGGGCCTGGGGGCACTGGGGCAGCTCAGCTCTGCAGGCTGCTTCTCTCCAGCCATCCAGGCACAAGGGAGCAGGAGCAGGGACCAGCCAAGGACCAAGGGGGCAGGAGCACAGGCACCTGAGCCAAGCTGTGGGGAAGCCTTGCTTACCTTGCCCAACGCATGAGCATCGGGGTCCTCTTTCTTCTTCCGCTCCACCAGACCACCGCTGAGGCTCTTTTCTTCTCCATGCCCCTCGCTGGGGCTGACGTGGAGGCTGAGCCAGGGGGCAGCCCCCGCTTTCCTCCAGAAGCCCCTGGTGTCATGCTGCCCTCGCAGGGCTCCTGCACGTGCCCTAAGCAGAGCTGCGCAGCTCTGCCCAGCCGCCGGCGCCCTGCCCCCGCCGGCAACGAGAAAAATGGGCATAGGCTGGAGCCCCTGCTCTTGGAGGGAGAGCGATTCTGAGCCTCTGCCTGCAGCCCAGGGATTCCCCTGGGTCAGCGCGCCACGGGCAGCCCGAACCTCTGGGCTGTTGCTGCGGCACCCTGACCCAGGGGACTCCCTGGGCTGCCGGCTGCTGCGGCGGCGCCCTGACCCAGGGGGGCCCTTGGGCTGCAGGCTGCCACGGCGGCACCCTGACCCAGGAGTTCCCTGGGCTGCTGGCTGCTGCGGCAGCGCCCTGACCCACGGGGCACCCTGGGCTGCTGGCTGCTGCGGCAGCGCCCTGACCCAGGGGACCCCCTGGGCTGCCGGCTGCCACGGCGGCGCACTAACCCAGGGGACCCCCTGGGCTGCCGTGGCGGCGCTCTGACCCAGGGGACCCCTGGGCTGCCGGCTGCCACAGTGGCACCCTGACCCAGAGGGCCCCTGGGCTGCCGGCTGCCGCGGCGGCGCCCTGACCCAGGGGGGGCCCTGAGCTGCCGGCTGCTGCCGCAGCGCCCTGACGCAGGGGACACCCTGGGCTGCCAGCTGCCACTGCCACCAGCAGCTCAGACTCCCTCTCTGTCCCAGCAGCAGCGGCTGCTCAACGATTTAAAAAAAAATTAGGGGGCACTGCTTTTTGGCACCCCCAAATCTTGGCGCCCTAGGCAACCACCTAGTCCACCTAAATGGTTGCACCAGCCCTAGGTGGATGCATCGTCACAGTGATCATGCAATTAATAATTGTATCATAATGCATAAGCACAAATTTAACTTGCACAGGAAACCTTAATTCTGGCATCTGCTAACTGTTGATTTTTGACATTTCCTTGACTTTGTAACCTTAATAATGTTCTTCTAACATATGTTCTCAAAAGAGCAAAATGAAAAAAAAAACCAAAAAACAGAAATTCCATCATATGACCTCATAATTACACCCACAAGGATCATCACTAGGACTGTAACCTTAAGATCCACTATGCAGAACTTTGCCACTTGAGCTGAAGTAACTTATAGTAATTGGTTATGCAGTGAAGCAGAACTAGAGGAGGCTAAGCCACTTTGCCAGTGAGTTTCACAGACATTTGCTAACAGCAGAGGAATGATGAGGCTCTGGAACCTTATGTTCCATTCCTGGCTTTGGAAGGGAGTATATGCTAGTGGGCAAAGACTCTTCTGCACATATTCCCCAAATATGACACCTTCTGCCCAATCCCCGTCAAATTGTCCCTGTTCCACTCTTAGATTTTCCCAATCCCTGGGTCCTCATCCTAGTCCCATTCTCCTCTTCTGATCAGTCCAGTTTCCATTCCTCAGAATTCTTATCCCAGTTCCAATCTCCTTGCCCAGCAATGTCCTAGTCTCATCATGCCAGACTCCCCATCCCAGTCCCAGTCTTCTTGCCTAACTATTTCCAGGCCTCCTCCTTTTCACCAGCTCCTTGCCCAGCCACTCCCAGTCTCTCCACCACCACCCTCCCACCCCAGAATATTGAATTTTGCTGAGGCAGTGTAAATCAGCTGCTCTTTTGGGGCTAGGTCCTTACTGTCATAAACTAGCATATCTCCATTGTCTTTAATGGTGATAGACTGATTTACAGTAGCTAATCTGGCCCATCAGCAAAGCTAGATGTTTAGACAAATACCTTTTTATAACAAGACTCACCATAACATTGCAAAGAATTAAGAAGTTGTTGTGGGCTCAATTCTGATCTCACATCCAGTGTTATTTTGATGGCTTCCAGGGTTTTACACCTATATATGGGAGGTCAGAACCAGGGCTTCTCTCTTCATCATGTTTTACGCTGGAAACTGTTGCTTGTGTATTAATGTTTCTTAGAGGTGTATGATTTTAAACATTTTACCCTAGCAAAAGCACCAGTGTAGACACAGTTATAATAGCAAAATAGTGCTCTTGCCCTTATATTGTCTTTCTTTCAGTAAATTGGTATAAGCTATACTAGAAAAGCACTCTTTTGCTGGTATAAATGGGGTCTACACTAGCTATATCCACAAACCTTTTCTACTACAAACAAGGCATTCAGATGCACCACATAATGCCTGTTGATATCTGGTTTGCTCCTGGGTAGATCAGACTAACAATTATTATCACATATTCTATGTACAGCAATGCCTAAGATTAAAAAGCTCTAAGGAGGAATTTTCAGGTTTCCTTCTGAATTTTCTCATGTTTATGAGTTTAAGCAAAATCTCTTAATGACATTATAATGTAGGCGTTGTGCGTTATAGATACAGATGTATAATACATACTGTAGTATCTGTGAAAAAATCTAATCCAAGGAGTTCTCTGCAGTGCAGCTTTACATAAGGGCCTGTAGGAGCAGACAGAATGTTATTAGACCATAAAAGCACATCAGGCTGATTTATGGTTTCTGATCAAGGTTTCTGTGAAAATTACTCTGCATCACCAGCTCAAGGTGACTGCTACCATTAATGTGTGGGAAATAAATGAGATGGGGATGCTGATATCAGAGGAAGTAAAATGAAGCACTGAGCCAGTTTATATAGCACAGGCTTCCCATTTTGTTTTACAGTGCATAGAAGATTGTCATCAAAATGATTGCTTTGGGGCAGAAAAGACAATTCTTGATAATTAGATCCTATGGCATGTAGCTGGTGCTTTCTGATATCCAGTATGTAAGAACTATCAGGTGAAATATCTTCCTGCTATATGCCATCATCTTCTACTCTGTCCTGTAAACATTCTCTGAATGTAGGAAATGAATAATATAACCCTCTTTCTCTGAAATTATTTTCCAATACAGAGAAAATTCCAAACATGATTTTTCAGGAGGATCAGTGACTAAAACTGTTTTACATATGATCTGATTGTGGTTTGCATTTTGACCAGCATTACAGTAAAGACCAGACATCCTTGCTACAGTTCAGTATCCATCTTGTGCTATACGTTGTTCCATTTATTACTACTGGAATTTTTATACAAAGAAAACTAATCTGTTCATCTAAATATAAATGGATACTGCATTATGTAAAAATTTTAGTCAAGATTGCTGCTGTAGAATGTACAAGAGCTATTATTTAAGTATAGGTGTAGATTTATTAAAGATATACTCATCCTGGGCTCTGAACATATAATATTACCTTCAATCTCTCTTCATTTTCTCATTAGAGTTTTAAACACGCTGCATGGTTTGTTTCTTGTCACTATATTGAGTCAGGAAATAAAATCCCTGGAACTATAATGTTTGGATTTCCACATTCACAATGGGGTTACAGTAGAAACTCTAAACTTGGCACTGTGGAAAATAATTCAATGTGCTTTCTGTTTCTACGAAGGCTTTTAGAGTTCGTTCTCTCATAAAGATTTTATTTTCAGATTCTAAAATGTAGCAGTCAGATATTCTCTATCATCTTACACATCCGGAGAACATCAGTGGCTGCTCAGACAGCTGCCTTTCACAGCTGATCTTATGGTCGTTAAAGGGGACATTTTCAAAGCAACACATGTGATAAAAGAAATGCAAATCCCATTTTTAAAGGATTTGTGCACGTGCCTCCAGTGCATTGTTTTGAAAATGGAGTTCTTAATGCCCATGACACATTTCTCTCAACTGACCCTCATTGCAAGAGACAGTGCTACTTTTTGGCTGAGAATAGCCTTTTATCCCACAGAATGTAAAACAGATGTCTCATTACTGCTGTTAACTTCTGAGGTGTCGAAGTTTTAAACTAAACTATATTTGGAACTGATGTACCCATTCTATCCTTGAAAAGTGGCCAGAGAGAAAAAGGACTTTATTTTATGTACAAGGATGATTAGCTTTGTACTGCTAATAGGGTGTATTTCCTGGTACTTAATTGAAAGCAGGTGGATAATTAAAACAAATGCGTGTCTAATCAAGAGCCAGGCATCAGGTGATCATGATGTGATGCCTGATTCATCTCGAAATAAAAATCTAGCTTTCAAGCCAGTTCACTTTGGAAGCTAACGGGAGAGTTGTGGGGAGAGTTGATTCCTGGTGAGAGCTTAATTAGCATGTATGTTGAGACAGCTTTTACACTGGCTGATAGTTGCTCCTGGTACCAGAAGCCCCATTTGCTTTAGTAGTAGCTTGCCATTTGAGTTTGTTTCTTTTAATTTTAACACTGCATGTTGATGATGCAAACAGTAAGAAAAATATAAACCTGTAGTCAAGTGACTTAAATGCCTCTTTCAGAGTATCCACAAAAAGCTTGGAATCTGTGATGTGTTTTGTTAGCGTTTCCATGGTATGAAACATTGGTATCAGTCTGCTGAGCTCTGGTGGCCATAAACTTAAAGCCCTTCCCCCCCAAACACACACACTAAATTCACAGTAAACTCTGAAACCTGCATATTGATAAGTGAGCAAACAATGAGCAGATTGGTCAGGACACACAACTCAATGAGGATAGATACAGGAATGGATTTTAAGCAGCAGACCACAGCTTTATTAGATTTAACATTGGAGATAGGTGTTGCCTGGCCTACTGCCCATACCAAGCAATTAGATGGGTCCAGTGGAGGCTTTATAGGGTGTCTCTATCACATAATTTGTAACTCAGGGTAGACTCTGCTTCCTACCTCAAGGATTCAGCTTGCTGTGCTTCCCCTCTGCAAAAGCTATGGAAGATATCAACAAGAGCGGCTCCAGGCACCAGCACGCCAAGCACATGCCTGGGGCGGCAAGCCGGTCCAGTGGCTTCAACGGACCTCCCACAGGCAAGCCTCCAAATCCGCGAGACTGGGGACCTCCAGCAGGCAAGCCGCCGAAGGCAGCCTGCCTACAGTGCTTGGGGCAGCACAATACCTATCAAACAGGGACCCAAGGCTGCAAGGACTTCAAGTTTCTCTTTTTTGTATAGACCTGGGGCCCATCAGTGAAATCCCATGTCTCTTACTTTCTGGTCACTGGCCCTTTGGCCTTTTATCTGCAATGGGCACTGGCCACAAGTTGTGATAAACTAACATTGACACAATTCCCAACATTACATTCCTAAATCCTACACCTGCTTAACATAACTGTGTCTCCATGATGCTATGAGGAAGGTGAAAAAACCCACTAGGCCACAGTCCGTTTGGCCCTGATAGGAAATATTCCTTCCTGTCCACTTAAACAGGTGATCAGTCAGACCCACAGCAAAGTAAAAACACAGTTCTTATGCTATATGACAACAGGGAATGAGGCCAGGTTCAGCTAAAAATGGAACAAGAGGCTTGAGAAACTCCAGGCTAGAGTTTAAATAAATGATTATGAAAAGCAAAAGCCAACTGGCTTGTATCTCTCTGGCTGGCCAAATACAGAGCAGCAGAGCACCCCAGGGGATGAGAGCCTACCTCTGTATGCACTCCCCCTTTTATTATATAGCCATCCAGCACCTTCCACATCCAATCCAGTTTCCCATCCATTAAATCAGTGATTAGCAATCAGTGAATTGATCATAAATAGTTTACAATGCCTTCCTTGTCACAGTTACTTCAGACTGCATTGTACATTAGATTGTGTAGTCCTGCAGAAGAAAGAGAACTGCCCCTGACACCTCTGCGCAGGCTACTTGGACTTTGAGAGTAAGGCGATGCTGCTGCATGTCTTCTCTTTCCTTCTCCCACATGCAGGTGGCATGGAGGGGTGGGGAATGGGAGGAGCCTTGGATTCACATGCACCCCCAATTCACCAGATCAGTTATGCTGGTATGGTAGCTACTTCACCCCGGATAAGGGATGGAGCATAGAGGTAATTGTGAGACTCTGATGCATGGTTCCTTCCCTGGGTTGCTTCTGGGACATTGTCCCAACACCCCATACACAAGACTGTTAGTAAAACAATAATATACTCCTTAGGGTTAAATACTGCTGCCTTAGCCTGTGAACAGTCCAGTTAAAATCAGTGGGACATCTCATTGGATAATGTGAGGTCTAAACAGTAGCACAAAGTAATGAAATATTGGTGTAACTGACTTTTTTATTTCCCTTATTGTAATCCAAACAGGATATCAATAAAATAAATAATTGAATACGGAAAATACAAACTTTATTTAGACGCTCATACTAGTTGTTTTGTACTTTTACTATTATAGTTTAGTTTCTTACAGGAAAAATCCTTTGTCAATGCTCAATATCAGTGCATAGTCTGCTGGTCTTGTTTACTGAGAGCTCTGCTTAGTGCTAATGAAAATACTTAGTATTTGTAAGTTTCATGTATAAAATTCAGTAAACACTTTTTTTAAAATGAAGACAGGAGAAATTTGAAGACCATAGAAGTTTGGCTGTAATATATTCAAACTAGGTCGTAAGGTCTTGTCCTAATAGCAGTTATTTGATAAGTAAGTTTCTCTGCAGAACACAAGAGTTTTCTGAGACCCCTTATTTTCATAACCTTTATTTATCTGTTGTACTTAGATTATTTTGATGGACAGGGAGCAGGTTAATGTTTAATGTCCCCTATTTTCCAAAATTAAAATTGTAAAAAAAAAAAGGAGCACTGTACTAAATCTCTCTCTCATGCAAACTGTGAGATCTTTAATCTTGTTTGTATCCTACTGTTGAAGCTGATACACCTTCATCAATGCAAGACATATTTGATTTCAACTGTTTATACCATCAGTTTTATTGAAGGAAGAGCAGTTTCTCATTTTTTGGCAGGAATAATATTGCTGACTCAAAGAAGTGGAAAGTCAAATGTACTCTTCCACAATCAGTTGTTGTTTATTTGTAAATCAGATTACACTTTTGAAAACACAGGGTCATATTGCTCTCAGGTACCGCGGGGTAAATCTGGAATAGCTCCATTTCAGTGGAGTTATTCCAGGTTTATCATGGTGCAGTGGAGAGAGCATTCAATAGAGCTGTTCCAGATTTATGATGGTTTAACTGAGCGTTGAGCTTACCTCTGTTTTGTTTTACTAGTATTGTCTCATTTACAAACAAACAAACAATAGATTGTGAAAGAATGCATTTCACTCTTTCTACTTTCTTAAGTCAGCAGTATTCTTTCTGCTGAAAATGAAAATTGCTGTTCACTCAATAAAATGGATGATTTAAAAAACCGAGGCCAACCACAAAGTCACTGGAGTTATAATAGATTTAACTCCTCTCCTACCAGAGTGTGAACGTCTCTAGGGATAAGGTCAAGGGAGGCCAGCCTAAACTTTAATCTACCCTTTGCTTATGTTTGCAATATCTATTGTACATAGTTTTTATTATTTCTGAAATAAATGCTTAAAACCTTCTCATTTCCAAAGAAAATACGCACAGCATGGCACATGTGAACAACAAAAAACTACCATGAAATCAGAAAAATAATTAACTAATTTCAGTTGCTAGCTAAGTGTATACAAAATAAGTGGAGAGATTGTTTTAAATTCAAGGAATCTTGGGATCATATTACTATCTAAATCCATTCTTCCTCAGAAACTTTGAAGAATACTAAATAGAATTGTGAAAGCATAAGCAGCCTTTATAGAATGCAATACTGCTAATTATCTCTTAAGGAAAATGGGGCCTTAGTTAAAACAGAGCAATAGTTGAGAATTATTTATATTTATGTGATGTTATTTTTAGGTATCCTTTGCTTCAAAGTGGAAGTATGGCTTTGTGTTTAAAATACTAGTCTGGAGCTTAGGAGATCTGGGTTTATTTCCCACCCCGGCCAGAGACTTCCTGTGTGACCTTGAGTAACTCACTTAAACCTAGTAACTATTTTGGGATAGGTCTCTCTCTCTCAATCTCTCCTGTTAGAGCTGTTCCCCATTGTGTACAAATAATTAAATATTAAGTGGGCTAGGGAGAGAGAGAATGTATAATCCAATATCAGAGGAGTAGCCGTATTAGTCTGCATCTGTAAAAGCAGCAAAGAGTCCTGTGGCTTTTAAGAGGCTGATAAAGGAGGTGCTGTTATCATCATAAACAGGTCTGACTACCAAAACGAGGCCGCCAGACAACTCTCCAATACCAAATTCTACAGGCAACTTCCCTCAGATCCCACTGAGAAATACACTAACAAACTGCACCATCTACTGAGTACACTCCCTATACTAACACCGGAACAAATCAACATACCCATAGAGCCCTGACCAAAGTTATTCTATCTACTACCCAAGATCCACAAACCGGAAATCCTGGACACCCCATCATCTCGGGCATTGGCACTCTCATTGAAGGACTGTCTGGATATGTGGACTC
>NC_133772.1:99435445-99535417 GCF_003597395.2 Chelonoidis abingdonii | reverse complement strand
CTGGAAATTTCCACTACATGCATCCTACGAAGTGGGTATTCACCCGCAAAAGCTCATGCTCCAATACGTCTGTTAGTCTATAAGGTGCCACAGGAGTGTTTGCTGCTTTTATAATCCAATAGTTAGGGCACTCACCTGGGATGTAGGAGAGTTGGGTTCAAGTATCTGTTACACTGAATATTTAATTATTTATACAAAGTGGAATAGCTCCAATAGGTAGAGCCCTGCGTGGATATAAATTTATACCTGTGGAAGGGTAGAAGGGATAGGAGCAGGGATGGGGGCTGGGCTGGGGATGGTACAGCTGCACCAGAGGAGCTGTTGGCGCAGAGCACTGGCTCCTGGAAGAGGTGGCCCCACGTTGTGCTCCTTTCACAGCTGCGGTTCCTGGGAGAGCCCTGCTGTTCTGCGGATACCAATTTATATCCATGGATATCTGCATCCACCGGTATAAATTCGTATCTACATAGGGCTCTGCTAGTAGGAGAGATTGAAAGCAACCAATCCCAGAATAGCCTGGTGGTTAGGATGCTCACCTGGGAGATAGTCAATTAAAATTCAAGTTCCTACTCCAGAGTAGGGATTCAATTTAGGTCTCCCACATTTCATTAGTGATTAGTGCCCTAATCACTAGATTAAATACGATAAAGATGGATGGATGCAGTGTTGTTGTAACCATGTTGGTTCCAGGATAACAGAGAGATAAGGTAGGTGGGGTAATATCTTTTATTAGCTCATGCTCCAATATGTCTATTAGTCTATAAGGTGCCACAGGACTCTTTGCTGCTTTTATTAGACTGAATTCTTTTGATGAGACAGACAAGAGTTAGAACTTACACAGAACTCTTCTTCCGGTCCTGAAGAAGAAATGTGTAAGCTTGAAAGTTTGTCTCCAAGCTTGGTCCAGTAAAAGGCATTACCTCACCCACCTTGTCTCTAATGGAGATCAATGGACATACACCCCCTCAGCTGGCCCTGAAAACTTTTTACCAGACAAAACTAATTGGCTCAAAGTCATGAATAGCTTCTGATCATCAAAAACTGCATTTTTTGGTAAATTAACTATTCATCTGAAAAAAACCCTACTCATTTCTATTCCTAGTTCTATTCCAAGCCCTGCCACTGACTAGAAATATGACTTTGGGAAGTCACTCTACCCTTCTGTAAGATATTCATTTGTAAAGTGGGAATAATATAGAACAGAAATAGTATAATTAATCTATATTGCTTGAGGGATGGTGACCTTTCAGGGAATAATATCAAAAACCTAACAGATGAGTCACACTGTTTGACAATATTAAGGGCACAAAATACCATCCAATCTATGGAACAACTGTTGAAAAGCACTTAACAATTTTTTTAGCCCATTCAGTCTATTTTGTTAACCCCACACACTGTAGCGGCCAGAACTCTGGCTATCTGTAATATACATCCTTGAATGGAGAAGACAACTATAATGCAGTAAAGCATTGTACGTGAGCCCTGATAATGAGCTGAGAGGCTCAGCTCAGGAGGTATTTCTTGGAAAAGGGTGTCTAAGTTAACTGTATGCCACTTATGAACCTTTTGAGTTCTGGAACCTGCTTCGGAGACCAAAGCATTCTAGTTGTATTCCCCTATCTTCTCTCACTAGCCTTGCCCCAGAGGAATTTCTTGCTCTGGGGAATCTAGTGGTTTTCCAGCCCTGAATTGGGAACATTGGTGAAGTAAATTAAAATCGTTTTAAATGCCACTTGGTAGTAACCCAAAAAAGGGAAAACACTATGAAATAAAAGTAAGAGAATATATGCCATTTGAGAGCCACTGTATATTATTTTGTTGTTGTACTTGCAAGATTAAAGCAACTTATTGTAAAAGAAACATATTGTTCTTCCCCAAAATTCCTCCCTCCTCCCAAGAATGGACTGCAATAAAATATTAGAACTCCGACAAAACTTTGAAAGCCACAGTGGATACAATTTGGTAACAAGGAAGGGCACTAGAAGAGCAGAAAGAAAAATTGTTAGGTGATTTAGGGTAAGGTGTGAATGACAGAACTCACACTGGAGTGAAATGAAATCTTGAAGGGTCTTGTCTCATTTCCACCACTCTGTTCTATTACCAAATAAAGAAATGGAGATGGAGAGCATTAAAAAAAAATCAGATTAAAATAAATGTTTTTTACCTGTCTTAAAATCCATGCATTTTACAGGGAAATGAAGAAAATTGAGGCAAATACAATAGCAGTGTTGACATCATAAATAGCAAAGATAATGTCTCCCTTGGTTAGTTTCTCAGCTTCATCATAAAAGATTAGAAGAAGCATGAACGGATGTCAAAAAAATAGGTTCAGTAATGATATATAGAGGCTTTTTTTTTGCAATCAGCAAAACAAATGTTACTAATGGCCTTTCTGGCAGGTTGCTTTGAAAGAGGATTAGTTAAGAAGGTGATACTCTCCTACCTGGAGGAAGTATATTAACACGACAGAAGCATATTTTCTCATCTTCTAATATAATGAGACCAATTGCATATAAGCAATATTTCTTCAGGAAAGGTTCTTGCCCCAGTTTATTTCCCTTTACTCTGTTCAGGCACATCTGGCCAAATGAGAATTTCTGGTAGAGGGGAATTCTCAACTGATGTAAAGCCAGTTGAACCAGCTCCTTTCCTCACTGATATCGAAGGTTGACAGGGTCAGAGAAGGGGATATGTGTGTGAAGCTCTCATCTATTACAATTATCAGCTTGCTTATAGTCCATTAGGGATCAAATCCAGTTATCATAAGTTAGAGCAGCCTAAGGGGCACTCTAATTTATGTCAGGGCTGAAGCAGCTTGAGAATCAGGGAGCCTTCCTCACACTCCCATTCTTCACTTCTCCTGTGCTAAGCACATCTTGGCACAGAAGAGAATCTGGTCTTTAATGCCTAGATAGAAAACCTGCTATTGGTTACTGAAGAACTTCCAACTTGATATTTTATGTATGTGTTGTTGGTTGTTTTTCATTAACATTCCTGCAAAAATCAAAGTCATGTCTGAAAATACCTTAGTACATTAATAGCTGAGAAGTCAACATAGACTATGTATTTTAAAATGACATTGAGTGTTTGCATGTCAGAAGTTGGAAATTTTTTCTTTTAAGCTTCTGATATTCTTTCATAGACATTTCTGACTATAATGGTGGAAAAATCCATGATTTCTATTCACAGGGAAATGTTTTGAAGAATTTATGTGGTTTCGGTGGTTGTGGCTTTCAAAACCCCGAATTTCATTTTGTGTCTTAGGTTCACAGAAATTAAAGTAAATTCACAGAAATCAAAGTAAAAATCCACTGAAACAGCTGAGTTTCCTCCAGTTTCATGTTGACTCTGTGCAAAATGAAAAGTTTCGTATGGTTTTGACATCACCCCTTAAAGACACCCACAGGAATATTCCCTATAGAAGTTTGCAAACCTTGAACCTGGGATGAATTTCCAGTTTGTAATGAAATCCTAAACTGGTGAGTTTTGTTACAAAACTCTTATATAGTACCTTCTTATGAGCCCTCCTTTGCCCGTTGTTCCATCAGATTTCTCACTAGCCTTTTTCTGTCCCCGTCTCTTCATATGCAGCTTTTTATCTGTAACTCTCAAATAGACTTTGATTTCTAAACTGCTCTTGAATTCCTAATCATCCCACATTTTGGACAACAGCGCCTAACTTCCTACACTTTCACTTGCCCCTGGCCGGCCGGCCTGCCTGGAGTGGGGTGGTTACTCACTCCTGCCCTGAGGGGTTTAGAAACAGCCCAGGAGAGGGCTGTGGCTGGAGCAAGAATCCTGGGCTGATTGGGGGAAAGTAGGCTCAGCTGGGGCCATGCCCCAATCAGACCCAGCTGGCTCCCTATAAAAGGCTGTGAGCCAGAGGCCCAGGCAGTCTCTCTCTCTCTCCCTCCCTCCCCCCCCCCAAAAAAAACATCACCCAAAAGAAATACAGAATTCTGNCTCTCTCTCTCTCTCTCTCTCTCTCTCTCTCTCTCTCTCTCTCTCTGTAGAGAGTGAAGGGCCTAGCTGTGGGGAAGCTAGAGACAGGGTACCCAAGTGGAGCAGGGGTGAGGAAAGGCAGAGGAGCTGGGGAGCTCCACCCTGGAAAGCCCTAGGCTGTAGCCTAGCATAAGGCCAACAGGTACTGGGGGTTGCAGAGGGCAGCCCGGGGTAGGTAAAGGCAGCAGTTCCAAACCCAACTTTGCCAGTGATGAGTAGGCTGATACTGCAGGGTGCAGGGGCTAGATGATGACTGGCAGTAGCTTTATGCTGAAGTGTGGTGGGGATAGTGGGTCAGGGTTTCCCAGGGAAGGGAGACCCTGAGAGAAAAGGGTTACTACCAGGGGGCAGTACCCCAGCTAACAGGGCACTGGAGTCTAGCGAGGGACACAGGGGGCCAAGCGGTAGTGGATCATTGGCCTGCAGAAGGTGCTCCGGGCTGGAAATTGAGCTAATTCCCCAAGAGACCAGCAAGAGGTGCTGCAGGGGTAAGTCTGTATGCTTACACTGCCCTATTCACTTTAAGCTGCCATCTCCAAATAGTTTTTTCTGTCCTTGCTGCTAGCAATATGTATTTTCCTTTTATTTTGGCATAGCTCAAACATTGAAAGCTAGTTTTACTGGGTCAATGATTTAGGAATGTACTCTTTTTTTGTTTTACTCAGTCAATGGTCAAAACTTAGTATTTGGCAAATAGGTTGCAGTTTGCATAATGTGGTACTTTTGATGCCTGGAAAAACTGTACCCTCTCACTCCACTGTATTAACAGAGTGTCTCCCTCTCGCTCCTCAATTCCATTTCTCTCACTATGTTCTCATCCATCTGTGGCTTTTTTTCCCTGTAAAGGCTACTTCACAGCAAATATGTTTTTGTTTTGTTTTTCTTGAGACCAGCTACTAGAGTCACTGTTCCTGGATATAGTTCCTTCTTTTTCCCAGAAAAACCCAAGTCAGAATAGGCATTTTAAGTTGGTTTGTTTTTTGATAATTTTAAATGGTTACAATAATGCTGAGACCATGGGCTTGATCCTCAGCTGTGCTGATCTCATGTTGGTGCAGCTGAGTGTAGAAGAAGCCAAGGGAATTTTAAGTTATAACTTCTCAGTCCTGTGGCTGTTGTGGGGCTGAACAAGTTCCTAGCATAAGTTGAAGCATCTTCTGACCAGTGCTGTTTGAATTTAACCCATATGGTTTCTAGATAATATACTCGTGGGCATTTTTCAATTTCCTTTAATCACACAGATGAACACAAACTATCTTTCTTATTATTTCTATGTCCCTTTATATATTGGGGACTGTTGTTTCCTCCCCGCTCCCAATCTGTTCCTTCCGTTCTTCCCTATAATGTAGCGAGGGCCTTTCACATATAAGAATGACTTTATGCAACAACAGGAGAAATGCAATCATTTTACTGCTATTTTAAAAAAGATAGTGTTCAATAACCCAGTGACCTTCCAGTAAGGAAAGCCTTAAACATCTAGGATCAAATTTTCAGAATGACAGTGACCTGTTTGGAGAAACAAAAATATGTGCAATCATGTCCCTACACTTAAAAATACTGTAATCAAGGTAGCATGCGTCTATTGGGTATTTGCATATCCAAACTGGAACCTCATGCAAGTATCCAAATGGCCATTTGTTTATGCATATACCGAAGTTGTGTATTAAGGTAATAGCATATATAAACATAGATAGGTATTTGTGCATTTCTATAAGTAGTTTTGCACATGCAAGCAGAACTTTTTTTTAGCAACTAAATTGTGTCTTAGCAGAAACAAACCTAAAGGTAATTTATACATATTCTTTCAAGTTTTAATGCACTCATTCCTTTCTTCATTGCATATTTCATTACACTGACTAATTTGTGTCTTTAAAATATGCACAATGTTGCTTCAATATTACACTGAAAAGGCTAGTACTAAAAACAGTAGGTGCTTGCTTCCCTGTTCCCTATTAAAGTCAGCCACTGGATCAGCTGGATTAGACTGTGAAATTCAAGATGATTCTCCTCTTCCACTGCCCTCTGGGTGAGTTTTCAGTTTATCACTGAGGAAAACAACTGCATACACTTAGAATGGCTAAGATTCAGAAAATTGCCACACTAAGGGTCTGGATACCAACCACGCTGACAGTCTTAGAATGCAGTACAAAGAGTACAAAAGGTCACTACCCAAACATATCAAATATGGGTTTTTACCCACTCAAAGAAACAGAATCTTTATGTTATGATTCTCAGCTATCTCCAGGGCATTTATCTGTTATGTGACCTGTTTCATTACATAAATGAATTATGAAAGATCCTCTGTAAACTAGAGAGTTCATCACAACCAGCTTTTAAATCTAACTATAGACATTTCTACAGTGCCTGGATTACAACAGTGATAAACACTTTACATGAGTTATAGAAAGTAATGGGATCTGCTGAGGAAGAGAGACAATTCTCCATTCTCCTCTTCGCTTTAATCTCTAGTTTCCACTTTGGAGCACCCAGTTAGGTTTATTTCATGTCTGGTTCTTTGGGGAACACTTTCTTGAGTAGGGACTCAGAAACAATGATGATGAAGGTCATATAAACTACCTAAGATGAGATCCTGGCTCCCTTGGGAGTTTTGCCATTGTTTTCAATGAATCCAAGATTTCAACCCTAGAGGTTAGAGAGCATGTTTTACTGCATGATGTATAGAAGGGAAGGATCTTTCATGATTTAATCTGGGAGGTTGTTTCAAAGCTTTGTCTGGTATGAAGAAGTCTCTTCCTCTAGAGTCCTTAAGTTTATACCTGGGTTCTGTCAGCTGGAATGTACTCGATAACTGTAGCTGCTTAGCTGGGTCTCAGAGGAAAATGTGGCCCATTACAATGGCCATACACCATCTGCCTTGTATATCAATACCAGCACTGGTGTGATGAGACAAAGCACACACATCATATTTGGGTGACAGGCAGTTGCACTGTGCAGCAACCATAACTGTAGTCCAGCATGGGGGTAACAAACTCAACGACTGTAATGACCAAGACTTCATCCGAGGGGAGTGAAAGTAATCTTCTCATAGCCAGTGATGGGAGATGTTTACTGCTGCTATTTGAGTATCCAGTGTCATAATCCAGCATGAGCCCAGGGCTGGAAACTGTTTAAACTACCAAAGAGCAAGTGATTTCAATTGGTGGCGAGGTAGTGGAGCTTGTCAGCTTCAGGAAGCATTTCCCTCTTCCAGCTAACATCACTTCAGCCTTTCATAGGTTCACTTTTGGGGCACATGTTCTTTATGCAGGCTGCAATTTCCTCGATGCATAGAGGTATCTGGGAGACAATGATAGATATGAAATTTGTACCATTGGCTTATTGCTGGCATCATAATTATGACATCTCATCATATCCTCTAGTAACCACACACATAGATGTTAAATAAAAGCTCTGACAGGACTCAGCATGAGTGAGATTGCATGAAATATTGCACTATAAGTAGGGACAGAATTGGGACTAAGGATTTACAACTGACCCCTTAGTCCTGACTCATTGGAGTTTTCATAAAATTAAAGTCAGCTGAGGGAGGGTCTCACAGTGAGTATTTTAAATTTCTCAGAACAAAGGTCAGATAGTAGTTCCTCAGAAGATATCCGAACTGCTTTGCTCTCACCATCAAATTTTAATTTTACCCTCCATTTCTACATAGAAATACTCTTCCGCTTTAGGCATATGGGCAGTCAATGTACGTAATTCAACAGCCTCGTAAATGGAGATTTAAATAACGTGAGACACTTACTATATTAGTTTTCAAATATAGCCACATAGCATGTTTTCTTTTAGAAAAGCACATGGCCTCATGGTTATAATGCCAGTCGATGACAGCAAAAGTGTTGCCATGTGAACATCTGAATTTGGTTCCTAGTTCAGTCCCCTGTCCTGACTGGCTGAAGCTGAGTGAAACATCAGCAGAACACTCAGAATTTGAGGTGGGAGTGGGAATGAAATGGAGTGTTTCTTATATCTCCCTACTGACCCACTCTAACCAAAGAGGGAAGAAGTGCTGATAGCTGATTCGACTTCCTCTGGAAGAAGAAGATTGGATGTATGTGCCATGGAGCACTTGATTAGAAGGAAAGAAAATGTGGGTGTGGAATCTCAGAGGTTCCCATAAAAAAACAAAATAGCCCAAGACTCTACAGTGTGCTATTTACTGCCTAGAATTATGCTCACAAGAGTCAAAGCAAGAACACAAATTGCCTTAAACATTATTTGGCATACAATTCAGAATTAAAGATCAAAACGGCACACATTTTTTGCTTTTAATTGAGTGTTAATGCTGATACAATCAGACAGGAATTCTGGATTAAAGCACTGCATTCATCTATAGGTTAGATGGAAAGATGCAGGCAGCATGTATTTATTAACCTTGATGCTCTTCAGATACAAAGTGCTACATCCAGGAATAAGAATCACAAGGCATTCATTTGTCTTCATCATCTAATCTTTCTAAAGAAATCATTTACAGCTAGAACATCATATTGATGAAAACTTTGATCTTCACCTAACTCAGTACATTTATATGATGTCTTTATGTTTAGACACCAAAAGCACTTTGAATGTCTGCCGCTGATAAATAGAGTTACAGTAGTGTACCAGTAACAAGTCTTCATTTCCAAAAACTGCCTGGATCTTGGCAGGCTACTAAATCAAGCATCCATATTTTTAGCAGGTTTGAATCTTCAAGAATTGCAGTTGCTATAATAGTTCTGAGGGACAAAAGAAAAGTTTTTTTCAGGTTGTTAAAATCTAGTCAATTTGGCCCAAAAAAAAAAAGGTTTGGTTTGCCTCAATTTCATGCAACTTCTATGTTGGTGTCATAAACAGATAGTTAAGGGTTAATGTCTCTTCTACCTGTAAGGGGTTAACAAACAGTGAACCTGGAACACCTGACCAGAGGACCAATCAGGAGACAAGATACTTTAAAAATCTCGGTGGAGGGAAGTCTTTGTTTTGTGTGTTTTTGTTTGTTTGTTGTTCTCTCTGGGTTCTGAGAGTGACCACACGTACTTACAGGCTCTCTAATTTTCTGTTTAATTTAGTAAGTACATAACGTAGAAGGAGGTTAGTCTTTTTTGATTGTTTCTTTATTTGCATGTGTATTTGGCTGGAAAGGTTTTAATGTGTATGTATACTGGGGGAGATCTCCTCTAGTGTTTTATAACCGTGAAGACCCTGTAATATTCCATCTTGATTCAGAAATTAATTTTTACTTTTTATTTCTTTTATTAAAAAGCTTTTCTTTTTAAAGACTTGAATTGATTTTTTCCCCTTGTTAAAGGCTCAAAGGAACTGAGTTCCTGTAACTTACCATGGAACTGGTGGGAGAAGGGTGGGGGAAGGTGAATTTCCCCGTTGGTTTTAGATCACGGAGCTTGAATCGTGTATGTGCCGTCTGGGGTGACGGGGGAAAAGAGGAGGGGGGAAGGTAATATCCTCTCTGTTTTAGATTCAAGGAGTTTGAATCACAGGTGATTCTCCAGGTGTCCAGGGAGGGGAGGATCTAGAAGGAAGAAAGGAGGGAGGGGAATGGTTTATTTCCCTTTGTTGTGAGACTCAAGGGGCTTGGGTCTTGAGGGTCCCCAGGGAAGGTTTTGGGGGGACCAGAGTGTACCAGGCACTCCAAGTCCTGGTTGGTGGCAGCACTACAAGATCTAAGCTGGTAATTAAGCTTAGGGGGATTCATGCTGGTACCCCATCTTTTGGACTCTAAGGTTCAGAGTGGGGTTTTATACCATGACAATTGGCTTTTACAAATGCAACATGGTCTAATCAACTAAGTATGGAACTACAAGCTCAGAATATGGCCTTCTGCAAATCATTTAAATTGTATGCCAAATTGACCCTACATCCTTTGAATTCAATGGAATTGAAGCAGGTCTGAATTTGACCCACTTTCCTACCTCAGAGGATGTTGAGAAGATTAATTAATGACTCTACAGTATGTCAAAGATGTAAATGCTGCCCTTGTAACTCGTTTTAGCAGATATTCGAGTTCATCTTTGAGTTTCAAGTTCATCTAAGCCCCAAATCTCAGCCAACATGGCTGTATCCCAAAGCTATAACCTGAAACCAGAGACAACTTCTGAAGTTTGCCATTATTTTAATCAAAACCATAAAAATAAATATCTCCTCGGTACCTAAAATATGATGAAGTTAACTCAAAACACAACACTGAATTTTTCCCCTAGTTTTGGCCAACCAGCCATGACTCTGGTTTCCACAGTGAAACACAAATGATGACAGGTTTCCTCTGGCTCTGAGTTTGATTAGACAGTTTTGAACAGCTCTACTAGAAAGAAAAAAACAGCAATGATTCAAATTTAATCACACAGGCTTATACCTTACAGAATTAAACCACATAAAAGAAAAAATCCAGTTGTTAGACCAACCTTTCTTATTTACTCTCTAAGAGTCAACACAACAAATAGATCAAATTACATGTCACTACAACATTTAAAGACCATCTGTTTATTTTTTTTTAATCTTAGAGATGAAGTTAGAGGTTTTGAAAGAGTTGTTTCTCCTCTGTGCTGCTTTTTTCTGGAGGAGGGAGAGTGAGCTTATTTCTGTATTTATGGAATTTGACAAATTGGGTTTCATAAGATTCAAAATCAGCTTGGCTTCAGTGGCACAAATTGCATATAAGATTGAGCATTTTGTAAAAAATTAGTATTCACTGAGGTGTCCTCCTCCAGATAACCCTTTGAAACTTCCTATTCCATAAAAAAGAAACTTTATGTCCGTGACAAAGGCCACTTGCTGAAATGTCAATTACCTGTCCTAATTCATGGTACCTGTAACTGGTAGATGGTCTAAATCACCCTATCTCAAGGAAAGTAATTTGGTGAATATTTATTTATTCCTGAATTCAACTGATCCTAATACAGAGGGGCAGTAATTTCTATTCATTACCTTCTCTACTCAATAAAGAATCTAGGAGGAAAATCCCTAATAGCATTGATATTAACCAGTAGTTAAGTCTACATTATGTGAATATTTATCAACATCGTAATTCATTCTGAAATATACATGTAGACCTTTGATTGTATAGATAATCACTATGCAAGTACCAAACAACTGCTAATTCTACTCTCAACAGATGGGATTTTAGTTAGTGGTTTTGGGACTAGATTAGGAGCAGCATCTCAGCCCATGACAAGGAGCAGCACACAGCTCCAGAAGCAGAGCAGGAAAGGAATTCTGACTCTGACATACATTATTGCCTCCCTGGTTTCTCCCTAAGCCCACACTAGGAGAGAAGTCCCTGTATCATTAGCTGGAATTCCCCCTCTGTGCTGTCTTGCAGAGGCAGAATCAAGGCTCTACCAGTTCCTTCCCTCTCACCATCCATTCCCAGTCCAATAAGCCTGCTGTCTCCTATATACACACAGTTTGGTGGTGCAGGTGGCCCGCCCAAGGATATGCATGCTACCACATAGCATTTGATCTCCAGTCTTGCAAAAGTCTAACTCCACTCAACTCCCATCTCACTTTTCTCTGAGACAGAAATCTCATCTTCAATTGACTCATCTCTCTCCCCAACATTTCCTCAAACAGATATGCTCTGACAGAAGCAACAGCAGTTGGGGAGCTAACACTTACAAGCCAAGTAACAATCTTTCATTTCAAGATGTCTTAGTGGGTCTTTTCCATATCTACCCTGATATTATAAGAATATATTATAGCTATAATACATTTTTTGTATGCACCCCTATAAATTTTAAATAAATGTCATTTCTGTTAACAGTACTTGAAATCTACAGAATGGCAGTGACAAAATCCTAAAATAAAGAATTCTCCATCATTGATTAGTTAATCCTTTCATATAATTATGGAAAACTACTAAACAAAAAGTTATGGTTCTAGAAATAGCTGATCTGTTTTATAAGATATAATCTAATTTGTGGTTTAAATCATCTTCATCCACAGTTTAGTAAACGCTTTATTCTTTTAGCCTCCTTCTGTTTTTCTTAAATCCTAAAATCCAAAGCTTAGAGGGATTGGTAATGGGAGAAAGAACATTTCACCTCTAGGCCACCATATATAATCATTTGAATTTGATCCAGAATGGCAATGATGGAAAGCTATTGTTATCAGAATCCAATGTGTTAGTGGAAACAGTGAAGAGAATAGGTAAACATACAATTCTTAGGATATGTCTACACTATGTGGTAAGGGGTGTAATTTCCCCTGCTCATGTCAGGATACTCATGCTAGCTCTCATTCATCTACCATAAGTACAAATAGCAGTGTAGCTGTGGTAACACAGGTAGCGGCAGCAGAGGTATGGCTGAGCCATGTTGTGTACAAACCTGCCTAAAACCTGTAGATGTGTACTTGGCACAGCTCAGCCCTGCCTCTGGTGCCACTGCCAGTGTTACTGCAGTTATACTGCTATTTAGACTCACTCTCGGTCTCTATGTGTACATGAGCATGGGAATCGCACCCCTAGTTCGTAGTGCACACATAGCCTTAAACACTAGCACCACAAGTGGCACAGCATCACTCACTGCAAACATTCAAACATCATCAGTCAGGATCCCCCAAAATCATGAGATTTTTAAAAAAATAATAAAATGTGGGTATTTTGTGTGACCCTGACATCCCAAAAATCACTAGTGCCATGTAATTAGGATATGTTTTGTACAAAGTATGGCTTGTGAGGTATCATTCTAAAAGTCTTGATCTGCTAGACTTTATTATCTTATTGGATTGTATGTGCTATGGTCGTATGTGAAGTTATGAAGTTTGGCTATGTATGTGTTACTGAAACATATTGTGAGGTTGAAAACACCCACAAGCAGCCTTTCAGATACCACAGTAAAAAGGACAAACAATGTTAATTGAGGAAATGCACACAAGCACAAGGATTACTTCAGGAACTGTGTACAATAGAAATCTCTCAGGGATAGCACTACACAATTGAAACTGCTCTACCCAGGTCACAGCAAAAGAGCTTTCCAGCAAGTGGGAAGAAGATATAAAAGAGGGACAATGACATCATGAGGGGACCTCTCTCTCCCTGCAAGAATACACCTGGAAACATCTGAGGGGCAAGGACTGAACTGTGGGAACTGATGGTCCCAGGCTAGAAGGATCTTTGGTACTGTGTATGAAAACCTGGGAAAGACAAGGAAACTTGTGCCTTAAGAATCTGCCTGTTTATCACTCAGGGTGAGAACTTACTAATTTATATCCTACCTATCTAGTGTGTTAAGCTCAGTTTGCAGTTTATGTAATGTAATCTGTTTTGATCTGTTTGCTATCCCTTATAATCATTTAAAATCTATCTTGTGTAGTTAATAAACTTGCTTTTGTTTATTCTGAAACCAATTTGTTGAATTCATAACTGACAGGGGGCGGGTAAAAAGCTGTGCATATCTTCCTCCCATGGAGGGAGGGAGCAGATTTCATGAGCTTACACTGAACAGATTTCTGTACAGTGCAAGACAATGCAAGTTTGGATTACACTCCAGAGGGGGTGTGCACTTGAGTGCTGGGAAATTCCTGAGCTGAGTCTTCCCATGCAGTGCTGATCTCAGTGTGTGTGTCTTTCTGCAGCTGGGTGTGACACTACCTGTGTGTGTGTGTGTGTGTGCTGGAGGAGGCTGGAGCTGGAGGGCCTGGCTGAGCAGGGCAGTTTAAGGGAACCCAGACTAGTGGAACCAGTGGGCTCAGTGGTACCCCAGTACATCAGGTGCCAGCCTGGATCTGAGGGGCACAACCCATCACACTTTGTATTTTCCTTCTTGGTTTTGAGGTTGTAGGGCTCACTCACATCACACTGTCAACCTTTTCTCCTCAATAGTAAACGTTAGAACCTCTTTTTTATTTTTTTAAGGCAAGCTGAAATTCTCAGATAATCACTTATTGCCAGGAGCTGGATATCAAAATAAAATAAATATAAAACTCACAAGAGTTGGCAGCACTGAGTGACATGAAAAGTTTTCTAGAAATTGTAACTACTGAACATAAACTTGAGAGAAAACATGAATTTAAGTGTATTTCTAATAAAGATGTGGAATGGAAATGGTTGGGGAAATTGTCACCATGTTTTTTTCATTAGAAAATGCTGATTCATAAAAATCAAAACTTTGCAGAAATAGGTTTTGAAAAATTTTGCAAAAATTTCAAAATTGTTGAAATGTCCCATTTTGCCATTTTCTAAATTTGTGGGGGTTCAAAATGACTATTTGCCTAAAAAGAAAGTTAATTCATATTAAAAAGTGTAAAAAAAAGTCAAAATATTTTGAAATTATCAAAATGAGATGTTTTGATTGACTCGCTGTGACATTTTTCATCTTTGGTTTGCAAAAATTTTCAAGATTTTGACATTTTGTCTCAATTTGGGATGGGAATTTTTTTCAAAATCTCAATTTCTTATAGGATATAAATACCTAGGTCTAATGTGGCATAGGTTCTTGAAACATAGACATATAATGGGGGGGCAGGGAAGGGACAACACTCCCTGTGGTTATATTATTACTTTGCGTAAAAAAAAAAAATAGAAAGATGACAAAGTAATATGACAACCCTATGACTAAGAAAAGACCTGAAAATATACAATGTATATTATTTACATTATGAAATATTTGGTAAAAACGGCCTTAATTAATCCTGCTTCCCTACAGTCTTCCATTATATTCTATAAAACTATTGAAAGAGAGAGGAGAAAAATCTGTTTACCTCATTAAAGTTTCCTCCTCATGTGGATGGAAATCTGAATATTGGATTCAACTCACTTGAAATTTACCATAAATGTTGTGTACCTACAAACGCCTACAAAAGTGTCTTCTCTTGTTTTCCTTTTGTGTTTAAGAAAGTTATATGACTGAGTCCTAAGTAAGTAATATTTACTGGTAAGAATTCAATTCAGTTAGATGCAAGCTTATCTACTAACATTCAGATTAGATCATTAAGTTAAGAAATGTCTGTGCATTTTCTTTTTGTGCTCAGCTGTAAAAAATGGTGGAGTAGGGAGTATTTTGCCTGGACAAGAAGAGACTGTGTAGGAGTGTGCTAGAAGGTAATTATGAGTCCTTTATCTCACTAATTATTCTTCAGCCTTTGAAATGTCAGTTTAGGTCAAAATGGCAGCCACAGTTTCAAACTAAGCAAGAATATAAATGGCATGGACATGCTAGATATGAAGATGAGAGACTGACTTGGCACCAATATTATTTCAAATTGTGTTTTTAATGTAAGATGAGAATCAGATATTGGAAATTTAAACATTTTCTTTTTCAGGTTTTCAATGTTCATATGGCATCTTCACTGTTACATGCTCTTTTTGTACAAAATTTATTCACTGATCTCCAAATAAGGCAAATTTGCTATTAAATAAAGTACTAATTTAACATTTCATGAATGTTCCTACTTTAGTAAACCAAATCCACTGAAGTAAATGATGTTACCATATTATGCCTATGTTTAGGGTTCATTTGCTAGGAGGAGACAGGGTAGCAAGGGAAAGAGGATTAATTTTTCAAGCACCAGGAAGTATGCTCCAGGTTTTTGGTTCCCTTTCTCTAGTTTAGGGTCCAGAAACCTTGTAGAAGGGAGGTTTCCTGCTAGCTGCCATCTGTGATAGATGGCAAATATTTAATTAGATTTATCTATTTTATTATAGAGAAACAGTTTATTTGAGGATGGGTGGTTAAGTCTGTGATATAAGTAATACTGACTTTTAAAATATGGATTGTCATATTTCCTCTTTGCAATGACATGTGTTCTTTCATCCAGTGTTGATAGATCTTTGGTTTACAAGAGTTACAGAAGGATAAATCACCACAATCTAGATGTCATCCTGACCCTTGGATCCAGGAGATTTGCCCTAGAAACCTGAAATAAACTAGCCTATTGCAGGAGCAGGGACAGCTTTGCTGTTATGGGAGTTGTACTGTTGACAACTATAGAATCAGGATTTATCTTGAGATCATCACACAGTCCCATGAATGTGGCTTTCCTCATGCGAAAGTTCTGCAGCCACTTCTCATTATCCCAGACGTGCATCACGATGTGATCCCACCACTCAGTGCTTGTTTCTGAGCCCAAAAGCAGCATTCCATTGTAGTCAGCACCTCCGTGAAAGCCACAAGCAATCTCATTTCGTACTACTACGCATGGTGAGATCGTCTCACTCCTCTTGTCTTTGTAGTTCAGGGAATAATTCCACTGCCACTTGTGACGTGTTGGTCAGAGCAAGCAGCATGCTGGTGAGCAGTTCGGGATCCATTCCTGCAGCCTGAAAGAGGCAGGGCATGCAGTACACAAACTATTGAAAGATGGTGCCAAATGAGGATGGAAGCACAGGGATTGCTAGGATGTGAAGCATTGAGATAGGACCCAGGATTCCCTGCAACTGCCTCTGCCTTCCCACAAGTCTTAGTGGCAAAAGAGAAAGAGGTGCTCTGTGAGATAGCTGCCCAGAGTGCACCACTCCAAATAGTGCTGCAAGTGCCACAAGTGTGAACACGCTATTGCACAGGCAGCTTTCAGTGTCAACACACAACAGCAGTTTTCCTTCTGTGCTCTCTGAGTGGCTCTGTAACTGCCAGCGCTGTAACTTTGCCAGTGTAGACATGCCTTTAGATGGCGGCTATCACTGTAGTGAATGAACACCATAGTGGATTTTTTGTTTTTATTGTGAATTCATAATTCATGTGAGTTTAATCCCCTGCATCAATTCTTTTTCTATTGACATCAACACACTTTGGATCAGTGATTTCTCCAGTTCAGGTATTTCTCCAGTGAGATGCTGACATGATGTTACAGTTGAACCGAAAGGTTTACAAAAATTCTAATTCTGTTTAAGATTTCAATCATCTACCCTACATAATCCAGGCAATATGCCTCAGACGTATCACTTCTGGAGTTAGAGGACAGCTCAGTCTCCTCCACATGGATTCCTGGCATCTCAGAGACTATAAACAGGGATAAAAATTAATGCTTATTGGGATTCATAAAATGAGAACACCTGTTCACTGAGGAGCTACACAAAGATCACCAATTAATTTTAGAGGCCACGGAATAGCTGCCAGCAGGTAAAAAAAAATGTTGTTACCTGTCTGATCTGCATTTGAACTGATTACCTAGAGGTGAAAAGCTCAGTGTCTCATTTCCAGTGCTCTAAATTATCTAGTCCCACTGAAATCTTTTTCTTTTTTTTTTTTAAAATCATTGCAGAGAGAAAATCAGGGTCAGAAAACTGCTTGAGTTTTCCAAAGATTTGCATTTGCCAACCCATTTGAAACCTGATTAAATTGTTTAATCCTTTATTGAGGCATAACATGATTAATTATTTTGCACTTTTCTGAACTTATCTTCCGATACAGAGAAGGACCGGGATATCATACAGGAAGATTTGGATGACCTTGTAAACTGGAGTAACAGTAATAGGATGAAATTTAATAGTGAAAAGTGCAAGGTCATGCATTTATTGTTATAAGCTGGGGACGCATCAGTTGGAAGTAACAGGAAGAGAAAGACCTTGAAGTACTGGTTGATCACAGGATGACTATGAGCTGCCAATGTGATATGGCCATGAAAAAAGCTAATGCGGTCTTGGGATGCATAAGGCGAGGTATTTCCAGTAGAGATAAGAAGGTGTTAGTACTGTTATACAAGGCATTGGTGAGACCTCATCTGGAATACTGTGTCAGTCTGGTCTCCCATTTAAGAAAGTATGAATGCAAAACTAGGAAAGGTACAGAGAAGGCTACGAGGATGATCTGAGAAATGGTAAAACCTGTTTTAAATGAAGAATCCCTCAAAGAGACTTGGATGTTAGACTTAACCAAAGATAGCTGAAGGGACGACCTACCAAATAAAACAGCGAATCATATAAAAAAATGGAAAGTAGGTCAGATTACCAGATCGAATATAAGGCAATAAACAAGGAATCAAGGGGCAAGGATAGAAGGCAAAGACACAAAATGAGCTCACAAGCAGCTATGGGAAAAAAGTGGAAAACAAGAAGAACTTTACAATAACATATAGAAGCCAAGAGCGAAGAACCAAGACAAGGGTAGGCCCACTGCTCAGTGAGGAGAGGAGAAAACAGGAAACAGGAAACTTGTGAAATGGCGATAAACTAATGACATCCTTGTTTCGGTCGGTCACTGAGCAAGATCTGAAGGAATTACTATACTAAGTGAATGCTTATCGGAAGGGGAGTTTAGAAGATAAAATAAAAAAGAGCAAGTAAAATATCAGTTAGAAAAGTTAGATGCCTGCAAGTCCAAGGGCCTGATGAAATGCATCCTAAGAATACTCAAGGAGTAAAAGAGAGGTATCTGAGCTTCTGCTATTATCTTGGGAAAGCAGTGAGATGGAAAGATTCAGAAGACTGAAAAAAGGCAAATATAGTCTCCATCTATAAAGAGGGAAATAAAAACAACCAGGAAACTACAGACAGTTAGTTTAACTTCGTGCAGGAAAGATAATGGAGCAGTAAGTAAAATATCTCTGCAAAACACGTGGAACGGTGGTTAAGGTGAAGGGAATAGCCACATGGATGTAAAGAACAAATCGTGTCCAAACCATCTGATAGCTTTCTTTATAGGCATAAAACGAGCCTGTAGATAAGGAAAGCGTGGATGGGTATAACTAGAATTAGTAAAGGCATTGATACGGTCTCACAGAATTATCCTTATCGATAAAACTAGGCAAATACAATTATGAGATGGGCTACATCAAGGTGTGCATAATATGCTGGATAACCGTACTCAGGTACTTATTATTGCTCCCAATCCTGCTGAAAGTATAAAAAGTGGGGTGCCGCAGGGATCTGTTTGGGACCAGGGTCTCTGTTCAATATCTTCATCAACGACTTAGAAGTTGGCATAAGAAAGTAATCTATTAAGTTTGTGGACGATACCAAAAATGGACGGAATTGCAACTGCTTGGAGGACAGTCAAAATCAAAAATGAATCTAGACAAATTGGAGAAATGTCCGAGGTAAACCGATGAAGTTCCAATAAAGATAAATGCAAAGTCTCCACTTAGGAAGGAACAATCAGGTTTCACACATACAGAAATGGGAAGAGACTGTCAGGAAGGAGTATGGCAGAAAGAGACTAGGGTCATAGTGGACCCACAAGCTAAAAAATGAGTCAACAGGTTGGAGTACTTTTGCAAAAAAAGCAAAACAGTGATGTCTGGGATTGCATTACAGTGTTCGTAAACAGACATAAGAAGCATTCTTGCCGCTCTACTCGCACTGATTAGGCCTCAACTGGAGTATAGTGTCCAGTGCGTGGTCACTGCATTCAGAAACGATGTGGAGAAAATTGAAAGGGTCCAAGAAGAGCACAAAATGATTAAAGTTGAGAACATACCTATGAAGGAAGGCTGAAAGAATGGTTTATAGTTTGAAAGAGAAGACTGAGAGGACATGATAGCAGTTTTCAGTATCTAAAAGGGCATCAGGAAGGAGGGAGAAAACCGTTGACCTTAGCCTCTAATGACAGACAAAACAATGGGCTTAAACTGCAGTCAAGGGAGAGTTTAGGTTGGACATTGCAGGAAAACAGTTCCTAACTTCAGGGTAGTGAAACATTGGATAAATTGCCTAGGGAGGTTGTGGAATCTGCCCATCCGGAATATTTAAGAAGCAGGTTAATAAATGCCTATCAGGGATGTCAGACATGTAATTTGGTCCTGCCATGAGGGCGGGGACTGGAATCGATGACCTCTCGAGGTCCATTCCAGTCCTAAGTCTTGAATCTTGAGATAATAATTGCCTCTATAAATATATAGAGGAATAAATTCAAGTGAGGGAAGGAATTATTAACGCGTACCATGTGATCACAGAAAAATGGATTATAATACCTGGCCATCAGGAGTTTTACTGAAATAGATAAGTTCTATACCATTAAGGAGTGAAGTTCCTGGAACAGCCTTCCAAGGGGAGTAGTGGGGGCAAAAGACATATCCGGCTTCAAGACTAAGCTTGATAAGTTTGTGGAGGGGAAGGTATAATGAGATTGGTCTTTGACTATTAGTGGAAAATATGCCCAATGGCTTGTGATGGGATGTTAGATGGGGTGGGATCTGAATTACTACAGAAAAATCTTTCCTGGGTGTCTGGCTGGTGAGTCTTGCCCACGTGCTCAAGGTTTAGCTGATCACTATATTTGAGGTCAGGAAGGAATTTTCCTCCAGGGCAAATTGGCAGAGGCCCTGTGGGTTTTCTCCTTCCTCTGCAGCGTGGGTCTTGGGTCACTTTCTGGAAAATTCTCTGCACCTTGAAGTCTTTAAACCATGATTTGAGAACTTCAAATGGTTCAGACACAGGTTTGATACAGGAGTGGGTGGGAGAGATTCTGTAGCCTGTGTTGTGCAGGAGGTCAGACTAGATGATCATAATGGTCCCTTCTGACCCTTAAAGTCTATGATTCTATGAAAAGCTCAAAGTATTTTTTTTTCAACTCCAAAAGCAAAGTAGGGTTTCTCTCACCTTTATTCAATAGTCTACAAGACATATGATTTCTGTGTCTGCACATGTGGATGTTTCTACAGAATATAAGAACTGAAACTTAGTCAAATTCAATCTTAAACCTCTGCTTACTTTTAAGTAAACAACTACAATTCTTAAATTCTTTTGTGCCCCATATAAACATTTATCCGATGAAAGAAATCAGCTCCTCTGTTTCTTGTTTATCTCTATGCTTTAATTGTTTTAACTAAGTTACAAATAATTATAAAATAACTGATTGGGAATAACATAGTTTATTCTCTATAGACTGCTGAAAGCCATTGTACCCACTGTTCTGTAGGGAGGGAGTGGGTTTGGTAGATATAAAACTCAAATGGACCCAGGATTTCATCCTGTGGATGCCTGAAACAAACTCTGAACTGTACAAATGGGAAAACCTTCAGGGGTGGCCTGTCCAAAGGAAGAGAGACAATCATCCCTAACTTTTCAAAGTGACCAAGTTCTTCTTTTCTATTCATTTTTAAACTTTTGTTTTGTCACTCTGCCATCTTGTTGATGGGCAATGACACGTCGAATTGCCTTTCCCTGAGTCATTCTTGTACAAGCCAACCCAGGAGGCACTTGTGTGCTGTTAGCATTATTTTCTTCTTCTTCAACAGAATGGTCAACAGCAATCAGGACATCTTTTCATCTGAATGGCAGTTGTGTCCACATCACCTGTTTGCAATGCAGCAGAAGGCAATTGTGTTACCTTCATTCCAGATGTCAATTGTTCATAATCTCCAGTCCACCTTATGACAATATTGTTAGTTAATAACAATCTGTCCTTTCAAAGGCTGTCACAAATGCAGCAGTTATCTCATTCCTAGCATGCTTTCTAAATCCCACAACAGTTAAATTGTTCTTCTACTTAGTCTTTTTTTTCCTAATCAAATTAATAAACTTTCCACCTACTCTGCCACATACCTGCATATGGTGTTCAATGGATATTTGTTATGCAAATGGTAATTTGCTTAGTAGTAGTGATATGATCGAAATAGCCCTCTCCATGCCAAGCAATAGTTTGCTAGCAAGTGTGTCATTATTTCTTAATTTAGTGGATAGTAACTTCAACGTCAGAACTGTCAAGCCAGCACTTTCACGAGCAGTAAATCCACTGGAGCAAATAGTTCCCACACAAAGAAAAAATCATGGGAGGTTGTAGAGGAAGGAAAGTACTGTGAAACTGATCTTTCAGAGTTTCCTGGAGCTGTTCCATCTGGTGAGAGGAATTTCTTTGAGCAGATTACCTTCCATCAAGATTTTGCATGGAAAGCCAATCTCTGTAGAGGATGCTGCTGCTGAGAGTAGCACTTTGTGTGCACTGTCCAACCTCATAACCTTTATCCAGCTCCATTCCCTTCCCCCTCCCCCCGCAAGCTCCTGTGGATGAGCATTCATGAAGAGGGAGTAAGATTGGGACTGTGCAGTGGAGGCAGCAATTCCTCTCTCACTAGCAGGCAGAGGTAGAGCTATATACAAAGGGTTTCCATCCTCGTCATAAAAATCTGGGGCCTTCGCCAGACCAGTGAATTAGATAGAGAAATAGGTAGGTACATAGATAGATTAGATAGATCATTGCCTCTCTACACCTGCTCACTCCCAAGCCAACAGTCAGCATGAACTTAGACATTTTCCTTCTCCATAAAGCTGAAACTTCCCTTCCCCAGAGGGAGGTTCCAGAGGTATTGACCAGGTGGGAGGCTCCATCAGGACTCGGGGTAGAAATTGTGGGAATCACAAGATATAGGAAGGGCGGAGAGCATCTGATTCAAAACTTAGTCATTGGTTCCAAGGACTTCATATCCTGTCCCTCATCTCCTACCTCAGGGAATGATCCAGTTGAAATTCAGTGGTACTATGTAGCTCCTTGTCACCAATATTTTTTCCTCCACATAAGGAATGATCTGGCCAGAGCGTTAACCTGAAGTATGATCTGTCTGGAGGTTCTGGATAAGAATTCACCAAGATCTTGTGACATGAGACACATCCCTGGGTGATTTCTGTAAAGTTCTCTTTGCTGCAACAAAAAGGAAAATCAAAATGCTTAGTGCTGCCAATTTCCATGCTTCTAAAAGCTGTTGATTCATGCCTGCCTTCTCATATACCAGGTTCTTTTCTCAAATAAAGGAAAAGTAGAGCTAGATTCTGATCTCTCTTACCTCAGTATAAATGAGGATTACTCCACCGAAATCAAAGAAAGAACTTGTGTAAGAGTAGAACCAGGCCCTGCATATTTGTTTGTTTTGCATGTCAGTGAAATACATAAACAGACTGACAAACATGTGCCTGTCTTTCCATTTTTAAAACATGAATTATTCAGTAAATATGACAGCATATATTAATTAGAAATAATTAAAATATGAGCAGTGTTGAGGTACATGCTGTAAGCATTGATAATCACATTTAGCTAGCAAACATAAAGACCTGATTCTGATCTCACACCAGCATACACTGGCTATAACGTCTGGTGTAAAACTGAAAGTTTTGATTCTGTGGAACACTGAGACACATTCCAGCGGGAGCATGGGCTGTATGAACAGGACAGTCTTCATCGCACAGATAGGGGATCTAGTCTTCTTGGTTGGAGACTAGCTGGAGAAGTCAGGAGGGCATTAAACTAGTGATGCAAAGGAGGGTGCTAAAAGGACAAATGTTTTACAAACTCCAAGTGTCAAATAATGTGAAGAGAAGACATTTTTCAGATGCTTATATACCAATACAAGGAGTGCAGATGACTAGCAAGAGGAATTGGAAATTTGTACTGATGAGAAGAAATTTGATATAATTGGCATTATTGAAACTTAGAGGGTCAATTCCCATGGCTGGAATGTTAAAATCACTGGTTATAACCTCTTCAGGAAAGATAGAGTGGTCCTAAATGATGTGTGAGCAGGAGGAAGGAGTAGTACCATTTGACACCGTTATCTATTTTAGTGTTAGCAAAAACCCAGCAACACAGGATCTTGAATGCATATGGATCAATGTGCTAACTAACACAGCCCAGGAGGGGTTACTAGTGGAAGTCTATCACGGAATCAAACCAGACAGTAGGATGAGTTACTCTTTAAGCACCTGTCTGCAATGTATGAAAATAAATATTGTATTGTAATGGAGGCTTTCATTATGGAGACATATGCTGGAAGTCTCATTCAGCCAGTCATAAAACATTAGCGTTTCTAGAAATCATGGGGTATGCTTTTCTAACACAAAAAGTATTGCAGCCAACAGGAGATAACTCTACTTTGGATCTCTTTTTGACAGATAAAAAGCACTTAATCACTGGATGGAAGTTGGTGATTGCCCAGGGACAGTGACCATGACCTGATTATATTTAATATGATCAAACAGTAGATACTCCCAACTATTAACAGATATATAGTATTGTTCCAGTTATCTGAATTCCCTTTAACCAAAAATCCTAGTTATCTAGATCCACAGTGTGTCCCCCAAATATGTAGACCCATATTTTTTTAATCGCCTGCTAATAACTTTACAGTTAGCCTCTTAGTGCCTGTTAACACTAATCAACAGCTTTGTATTTGTATATCAGTTCTGAATGGTTCCCTGTGGTTACTGGTCCACACTAAAAAGTTAGGTTGACCTAGCTACATTGATCAGTGCTGTGTAAAATCCACACCCCTGAGCAGCGTAGTTAATCTGACCTAATCCCTAGTGAAGCCAGGGGTGGATTACCTTCACCAATGGAAGAACCCCTTGTAACAGTATCAAGTATCAGAGGGGTAGTCATGTTAGTCTGGATCTGTAAAAGCAACAAAGAGTCCTGTGGCACCTTATAGACTAACAGATGTATTGGAGCATAAGCTTTCATGGGTGAATACCCACTTCGTCGGCATAGTAGTGTCTACTCTGAAGCACTACAATTGTAGAAAAGCCCTGAAATCTATCTTGTTTCAGCAGCAACAGCTGCTTGGTGGGACAGTGCTGAAAAGGAAAAGTTATATATTTGAAAGAAATGCTCACAAACAGACTCTGATGAGTCAGTTTATTTAAAAAGACAAATAATTCAGAATTAAATTATGTCCACAGTGGTTTTAATACTATTTTGGTGTTTTAATAAACTCAGTAAAGCTGGGATTTTTACTCTAATAAAATACAACTTACTAAGCAAACATCAGTATTATTCCCTTCCTCCCCCATATTTCTATAGAAGTGAAACTGCAGCTCAAAATAGCACTTCCGTTTATCCTAATGCCCAGCTTCCTGGAAGTTTTGGATGTCCTTGGGCCATTCAGATAAACAGGAGTGTACTGTACTTGGTGCTTAAATGAGCTAACTTCCAAAAGCTGAGGAAAATTATGAATGATATAAATTTGGAAGAAAAATAGACAGAAAAATGTAAATGAAAACTGAAAGTTCTTTAAAAAAGAGTTTCTTAGATGGGCAAAAGCCATCTTCTGGCCTTAAACTCTATGAAACTATGACACTTAATTGATTACACTGATGTGGTACCCTTGTGTACGTGAGGTTAGAACCAAGCCCAAGATGTGCCACATTGTACTGATGATAATCAAAGTACTATACCACTTGTTGGTGGTGACTTGATCACTGCCTGTCTTTTTTTCTTAATCTAAATAGTAACTACATTTAAAAAAAATAATATTAAGAGAACATATGGATTCCAAAGTCAAGGACCCAAAAATTACAAAATGCTAGAATTAAATTTTCCTGTGCAACTTTAATTTGCCCCCCTTGTGCATGTGTATTGTGATATGGTGCTAAAGTACATGACCCTGCGTTGTGGGGGAAATACACCTCATCATCCTGGGGGTTGGGCTGAGGCATGGTAGCCTCACAGTTAAAGTCAATATGGCTGCCCTCAGCCTCAGGGTTACGTGGCCCAAGGGCCAGCATCAATAAGATTCCCCTTGTCTGCAGGAAAGCGCGGCCTAATGGCCGGAGTCAATAGGACTCCCCTTGGCTGCAGGGAAGTGTGGCCCAATGCCAGAGTCAGTAGGATTCCCTTTGGCTGCAGGGAAGCGTAGCCCAATAGCCAGAGTTGATAGGAGGGGGTGTGATGGGCTGCCAGGGTAGAAGGCAGCCAGGGTAGGGGGACCTGAACCCTCCCTGCTCCACTAGGTCCCAGCCCAGGGCCCTAGTAGTGGTGAATGGGTTCACCACTAAGTCGGCGGGGAATCCTCCCGCAACATGCCAACTGCTGCAGTGACACTGGCTTGTCCCTCCCTAGGCTACTTCCTGCTATGACTCCTGCAGTTGAAGTTGGGGAGTCTTCATAGTCTCTGGAGTCCTCAAACAATGACTGAAATCTCTCTGGGCTATCTACAGATACCAGGGTGCCTGCCTGGGTATCAGCGTCTGTGGTCTGGGATCCCGGCTGTTCTTTGACTGGAGCAGTGAGGTGCATCCTTCTTCCTCAGCAGTCAGCCCAGACTGAGCTAGGCTGCTCCTTTTATACTGCAGCAGCAGTTATAGCATGCTCAGCAGGGTCGAGGGGACGTGGCTTCTGCTGCTAAGAGTATTGCCTTAACCCCTTCCGCTCCAGTGTGGGGCAAGTACACCCTGTCACATCCCATAATATTTTTCCACAGGACCCCAGCTCATTCAATGTACATGATGGATTGTACTTACTGAATGGGCATCTACCTGACTCAAACATAGAGGAAGTGAGAGGAGGGGAAAAGCCATTCAAGAATTAAGATACTATACTGCCAGCACAATACGAAAGCCTAGGAGGAAACTAATACTGCTGCACTGTGCATAGTTTGGATGGTGTGCATTAAATAATGCATAGGGCCACACATTGAATAATGAGGATTCAGTAATTCTTTTTATCCTCATGAACTCATTGATGGAGCATGCAAAGTTTCTCTGTGGGGAGCGGTGCATATGCAGTTGAATCATCACATAGGAGCTGTATATGGATGGAGCATGCCCAGTGCAGATGGAGTCTTCAGAAACTGTAGCTGCTAAACTCTAACAACTTTATGTTAGTGCTTGTGTGAACTGGGATTGTTTAGATGCTTGTATCTTGGTCAAATTTAGATGAATTTTCAAAGGGGCAGCAAAAGGGGCAGCAACCTCCCTGCTCTAAAGAATGGTGATGCTAGAGCTTCTCAACAAACAAAGTGTACAGATTTTTTTAGCATGGGTAAAGTTACTGATTTTTTTCTCTAACCTTGTAGGAATTGACTGAACAATTTTAACTGAAACTTCCTAAAATCATTCAGCCGTGGACAGATCTCTGGCCTGAAAAATTTAATCCTGACTGGGCAAAGGTTGGCACCATAATAAAAAACTGAAAACATGGCCTTCTAGTGGGAAGTGTTAGACCACCTTAATGATAGATGTCACTATAATGATGTTTTACTTTGGGAGCTCTCCTCGGGCTTTTTAAAGTTATGTGGAATTAAGGGTTTTTTATCAAAGGAAATTTATATTATTCAGTTAAAAGTAATACTTCAAGTGTCTGTGAATAGTGACTTTGGATTTTTCCAATAATCTGGGCTGTATGCGCCATAGAAATCTACATGGGCCTCCACCTGACAAAGATTTACCTTTTCACCATCTTTCCCCTTTCCTTGCTCAAGAGGGGGACAAATTGATCAATCCAGGTTCCATACATGCCTCAATCTGCTGTTTTCCATGGAAAAAGAGAAAAATCACTGATGCTACAGTTGCTGTCTCTCTTTTTTCTTTCTTTTTTTCCTCCAATCCCTTCCAGATTGGCTGAATTTGTAAATTTGACAGAAATGTCATGGTCAACTATTTAATCTGAATTATATGAACATCGTAGGTACAAAGACATTTAAATCCATTAAGGGAAAGGTCACTACATTCTATTTCAGAACTTACACTCTGTCATGCAGGTGCTAAGGGAGTGTGCGAGTGTGGGGGAGGGAAGATGGATGTGAGGCTGCTGAGACATGAAGGAGTTGATGCAGGCTGCTGGGTGAAGAGTTTGGTGCAGCTACTTGGTGGGGGTTGTTGATGGTGCTGACTGGGGTGCTGCACAGCACGGGACTGAATAGAAAGCGTCTCCCCTTTCCTGTGCTTCACTGTGCTCAGCTCCAGAGGATGGGAAGCTCTGCTTTATGAGGCTGCAGAGCCATTAGTCTCTTGAGGTGGCATTTCCCTCCCAGGTAGTTAAGCACACTGTCATGGAAGGAGTGAAGAAGGGCTGAGGAGCTGCCCCAGGATTTGATGGCAGTGGAGGCACAGAAGACGGAAAACCAGAGACGGAAGCAAGATGGCACTTCCTCTCTGGCACTATTTCCCCTGGGCCATAACAATTGTAGAGTTTTGCTGCTTTCTTATCCAGTGCTCACTCCCCTGCAGCCTTCCTGCGGTTGCATCCCACAGGCTGAGAAGCCCTGATCTACACCAGCCTTCTATTTATGTATGATGTTCCTGGCAAATGTTATGCAGTGTACTAAATCTTACACCCAAGGTAATGTGTTACAGGAGTAAAAACTGTACTTGTTATAAATGATCCCTAGATTCAATTCTAACTAGCTTCTGGGGCCGCCCCAGAAATCTCTAGGAAATAAACAATATTTCATGCAGATGCAGAACCATTAATACTCAATAGGTAGATTGTTCTCCATATGTGGTCAAACACTTATTAGGACAAGATAGGGAGGATGGTGAACTAGGAATTAGACCTTTAATGTGAAGGAAATAAATAAATAATCGATACCTTAATCAAGAAAAAAAGGATCATAAGAGTCCAGGGAGGATTGGTCTGTTCAGTATCTCTGAATGCCGCAGCATCGGGGCATTGGGATCAGGCAGAGATAAGCGAGATGCAGCTATGCTTTTGCAGACATTGTGTGTTCCTCCGCCCAGGTTTCCCTCACAACACCTACTGAGTCCAATCCATAGGCATCTCCTAAGATGGACTGCCAGGGAATACACTCATTCCTATCCTCAACCCTATCTGTCCCTGACATAGGGCATCCAGAAAATGGAGGCAAGTCACATGAGGGACATTCCCTAGGAGTCACCATTTCCTGAAATATTCATGGGACAGCTAGAGATTGGGACAAGGTGGGTTACAACTCTGTATTTCTAGTCAATTCTTTCCATCTACTTTGTATTGTCAGCAGCAGTGAACTAGGTGCCACAGGTAGCCCTCAAGGTTCTAAATCATGACCCTACGGAGCAAGAGAGTCACAAAGAAAACATGTATTTGATTACGAATGAAAACGTCTTCTCTGAGATGCACTGTGTGATTTTTTTAACCTGAAGTATTTGAATCAGGCTGTCATGAAGACGTGGTGGTAGGAGACTCCGTCTCAACTACCTCCCACGGCTTTTTCTGCAGCCCCAGGGATAGCTGAGGTGAGAGCTGGGACCACTCTGAATAGCTTGCTGCAGCTGCTCTGCAGCTCCCCCACTGGTCACCTGCTGAATCACAGTGGAGGGAGGAAAGTAGCTCCAGCAGCTCCATTACACATTTCCTTGCTGGGCAACGAAACCCCAGAGACAGCAGGTTCTCCCTGAGCTTAGGTAATCACATAGCAAAGGATCACTCTCCATGCCCACATAGCCATTTAGGGCAGCCCAGGCGGAGTAAGGGAAAGAGAAGTTGAGAACCAACAACCACCTACAGCTTCCTCATTCTCTGCCCTGGAACAGGTTAAAGCAGATTGGGAGATGCTGTAATTTACACAGGCCAGCTCGAGACAGTCAGAGAACTTCAGTTGCTCTCTCTCCGACTCCCAACATATCTCTTATCTGGAGGCTTCAGGGAAGTAGGAATAGGATACTACTATACTGGCTTTACACCTACCAAGGAACCCTTCATGCCAGGAGAACATGCAGAAGGAGACTCGTGGGTGGTTTCTACGCCCTATGCATCTCTGTGTATCGAATGGTCTCTTTACTTGTTTGGAATAATATATTCAGCCCTCAGGATGAAAAGGTTGGAGACCTCAGGTTTATATGGAGGGCATTTCCACATCATTCTAAATACATTCTAAATAACTCTAAGAAATAATCACTTTTTGATATTGTTTCTTGCTGTCCCACTTCATTTCCCCTATTTAATTGTCATCCTATTACTATACCTATTTATATGCCCCCTTGTACCAGCCAAAAAATTCCTCACACTCCTTGATGTTTACACTCTTCAAATATGTGTTCACTGTTTCCATGGCCCTTGTCCTTTGTTGTCATTTAGCCAAGTTATGCATGTTTTGCTTTCTTAATCTTTTCTCAGTGTTTGTACAACATTTTGAAAAATCTACATTCTTATATAAGAACTAAGCATTAATAGATTAAAAGTCAATCCCTGCAGCTCAACCCTCTCCACATGCCCATTGCTCACATATACTGTCTCTGGACTGCCTCCAGTTTAACTATATCATTTTGGTAGTGGGGCTGCCAAGAGCTAAATTCAGTACCACATTCCACCCAATACAGTCACCAGTTAATTTATCATTGCTCCCATTTAATGGAAGCCACTTACTGCAACTTTGAGAGACAGAAATGTCAAACATAGAGGTATAATAAGGGGATGTATTTATTGAGGATGATGGAGTAACTAAAACAAAGAATGCAGCATACTGTATGTATTTATTTAACACATCGGTGGGGAGTATGATTGCAAAATCAATCTGACCTTTATTATAATGCCTTTAGGAAAGAAATATTGAGAAAATAGAAATTACAGGGCACCAAATAAGCCAGGAATGATTTTTTTTTTTACCGTTGCTTCCAGAATCTATTAAAGAAATATATCTACGCTGAAAATAACGCAAAATAAAACAATGCAAAAGTTAGAACTGGAACAGAGAACTCAATAAAAATACAGCTTATATTTACAGGGCAGCTGTAAGTTACCATAATTCCACTGATTTCATTAATTTACCACAGATGAGGACTGCCCCAAAATGTCTGGTTATAGCACTGTTGAAATGCAGCCATCTCTGGGTGGAAAGGAAGCAACCAAGTAGTGCACAACAGGCAATAGGGTTTTAGAAATATCTCTGCAGGTTGATAAGATGGATGTAATTTTGGCCATAGACACTGAAAGAATTAATTAGAACGATATTTGAAATGTCAGACAACAAGCACATGTATCCATATTCAGGAGTATTGCAAAATACGTATGTGTTGGGCTGAAGTTAGAAGAGCTAATTTTTTGGGGGGCAGTAGCAGGGCTGGCTGATGGGCTGATGCATGGAGCAGAGTAATTCTCCTCCAGGCCAAGGAGCAGTTAAAGAGCTTGTGGGCTATTGCAGCACAATGACAGGCCTCTCAGAGGACACTCCCACAAAGATGAGTTGAATATGCAATGGGACATCTCCCATCCTAAACCAGGCTCCATTCCCAACTTTCCCCCTAGTGCACTGGCACAGGGAGCCTTTGCAGAGCTAAGTTTTGTGTTGTATGAGGATGTGCAGTTCTCTAAAATTCTGCTATGTCTTTATGCATCAGGGTATTTCTACACTTACTGGGAATCGATGCTGCTGCAATCAATGCCCTGGAGGTCAATTTAGTGAGTCTAATGAAGATCCACTAAATCAACTGTGGATCACTCCCCTGGTTCTCCATTGGAACGAGAAGCATAAAGGAAGTTGACGGGAGAGCATGTCCCATTGACCCAGCGCGGTGTAGACACCGCAGTAAGTCAACTTAAGCTACATCAACTCCAGCTACGTTACCCACATAGCTGGAGCTGCATAACTTAGCTCAATTTACCCTCAGAGTGTAGACAAGGCCTCAGAATCAGCTGTGTTGCTTATAAAGGCTCTGTACCTGCAGAGAGGGTGCTGGACTATAGGCTATTATAAAACTAACATACACTTGGGTACTAAGTCTATCATTCTTGGAGTCAGCCAGGATTTATGGGATGGGGATAGTGTTTAAGTTATGATTACAAATTGATTCTCTCATCCATGCACAGTACACTATAGCACTACCTGTTCCCCTCAGATCAATGAGGACACCTATTAATCACCCACCGAACTTGTATGTCCAGACTACCCACCATATTGGCAGGTAGTGATCAATTTTTTGGGGATCCCTGAACGCGCTCCCGTCGACTCCAGAACTCCACCGGAGCGAGCGGCGGTAGCGGAGTCGACACGGGGAGCCGTGAACGTCGATCTCGCACCATGAGGACCCGAGGTAAATCAATCTAAGATACTTCGACTTCAGCTACGCTATTCACGTAGCTGAAGTTGAGTATCTTAGATCGATATCCCCCCCCAGTGTAGACCAGCCCTAATCTCCAGGAAGTTTAGTTCCCCAAAATTAAATCCAATAAGGCAAAGTTGAACAGAAAAGTAACTATCCCTCTCCCTGTGGCACCAACAGTATAATAGGAATCATAGTTAATGATCTGAATCCAAAGCCAAAGCTTGTTTTATGTAATGCTCACTCTTTGTTAAGCAAAGCTGTTAGAGCAAAAGAGCATGTTATTGATTTCAAAAATTGATTTTTTGTGTGTGTACCTAAAACATGGCTCCCAAATCAAAGCTCTTCTATTTTTCCTGCTTCAGCCTGACCTGTGTTTTTGCTATAGATAAGTCTAAGCTGTAAAGTTTAGATTTGGATTCAATCTTTCCCAAAGATCAGGAGTATTCAGATCTATGGTTTTGGTTCAGGCCCATCTATAATTTTACTTTTTTTACTAAATGTCATTGATTGTATGACATCTTAAAAAGAAGAGAAAATGGCCAATAGATTGTTAAAGATATATTAAATGTTTTGTACTGCTTCTTTTGAACATTTGACAATTTATATTTCAAGCCTCTAGTTGTAATTATTGTAATTATCATTAATCATCAACTTCCAGATCAAATCGAAATGCAGAACACTGAAAAGGTCAAAGCAATGGAGAATACTACTATCTTTCAGAGATAATATGTGACATTAACATTCTGCTGCCTCACTTGTGTGACAAAGATTGTAATCAAAACAGAAAATGGCACAAGATTAATCTGCTCTAGTGATGAGGAGCATTGTGTCGGAAATACACCAGCAAAATTAACCCGTTCACTTTGCAGTCACAAATTTGTAATTCAGAGCCTAAACTTTGAGGTGCCTAGAGCTCTCAGTTCCCATTGACTTCAAGGAATCAGATCCCTAGATATTTAAGTCAGATTGGTCCAACTGTGCAGAAGGTATTTTTACTCAAGTAACAATTCACCAAAATCATAGGATAATGTGGAGGAGGTAAGATGGTTTGAGTCCAATTTTCAAATGTGGGCACATTAGTAGAATGTCACAACCCTGCTTCTGCATGTTAAAATCAGCTGTTACATTACCTTGGTGCCCCTTCACCAGCACTGGAAAGATTTCAGGGTCCTAGAAAATTAATCAGGGACATGGTAGCACAGATCAAAATGTGGTGTTCACCCTAGGATGACCACCATAAACCAAAATTTAACAGTAAAGGGGTAAAAGAGCATAACATTGAGTGGATTAAAAATTTAGGTACTATGTTTATCCTTCTCCAGTCTTCTGAGACCCAAATTCCAGGACTTCTCAAATATAACTGATAATTGTTCCAAGATTGCCTCAGCTAGTTCCTTGAGTACCCTAGGATTAATTTCATCAAGCTCTTCTAACTTGAATACATCTATATTAGCTACATATTTTTTAACCTGTTCTTTCCCTATTTTGTCTCTCATTCCTTCCACCTTGTTATTAATATTAATTGTGTTGTGTATTTGGTCACAATTTCTCTTTTTAGTGAAGACTGAAGCATTAGTGATAACTAAGTATTATTCATCTCAGATCTTATCATCAATTATTAGCCCTCCTTCTCCATTTAGTAAAGGACCTACACTTTCCTTCATCTTTCTTTTGCTCCTAGGGGATTTACAGAGCCTCTTCTTATTGCCTTTTTTATCTCCTTCTAACTGTAACTGTTTTTGTGTCATAGTCTGTCTGATTTTGTCCCTAGATGCCTTTTTTGTTTTTTATTTTTTTTGTGGCATGCAATCTTATCAATTTGACCATGTTTCCACTTTTTGTAGGATTCCTTTTTGATTTTCAGATCATTAAAGAGCACCTGATGGATTCACAGTGGCCTCTTCCTAGCTTTCCTTCACATTGGGATAGACGGATACTATGAACAAGTAAACTGAAATTCTAGATCTGGAAAACTTGGCTTACAGTGAGACTTAAAAAGCCTGGTCTATTTAGTTTATCCAGTTGAATGTGAAGAAGTGACTTGGTCACAGTCCGTAAGTACCTACATGAAGATTTCTAAAAGTAGATGGCTCTTTAATCTACCAGGCAAAGGGACAACAAGTTCCAGTGGATGGAAGTTGACGCTAAGACAAATTCAAGCCACATATAAGGTACAGGAATACGGTACAGGACTATAGTGGATTCTTCATCATCTTTTGAAGTCTTAAAATTAATATTGAATGTCATTCCAAAAGAGCTTCTGTCTGAGCTACAGGATAGTTAGGCTTGATTCAGAAACTATGGCTGATATTCTATGGCTTGTGTTATGCAGGGCTCTGACTAGATGATCATAATCATTCTCCCTGGCCCATGAATGTAAGAGATTATTTGCCTAATTATAGTTTTAATACTGGGTTAAAATTAGAAGGGAAAAACTGCTGTATAAATATCAATCTTTTTTGTTACCTTTTATTAGAGTAATTACCATTAATAGAGTAAATACAGCAAGGAGAAGGGATGACAAGTAATGAAACTGTTAAAAACTGCATCTCTCTCCTTCCCTCATTTTGTTTCATCAGCATTAGGAGAGATAATATTGGTTTACAATATTACCCTAGACTCCCACAATGCTACTGTCACAAATTACATTATTTTCAACCAACAACTTGTCAAATTACTCATCGTGAATAGTATTTGTTGCAAATTTAACCTTTTCATAAGTTGCTTGAAAATAGTTTTGATATTTGTAATTCTATTTTTAATTGCTCAATTAGTCTATGTGACCACATTTCAGCCTATAGGTTATTTTCAAATGGTCAGCTAAGTTGCTTGGTGTTTCTGCTCCCCAATAAATTGACTAACACTTTTTAAAGCAGCTGTTTGCAGTGGTGGTCATATTGGTCCCAGAACATTAACAAGGTAGTTCAGGTAATATGTTATTGGATTTAACCTCCCACCTACAGTAGGTACACCAGGACCTCAAGAAACAAAGAAATCTATAAATACCATGCAAACCCAGATCATCAGGCTGCCCCAAATCTAGACCCAGGGGACAAGGTATGGATCTCAGCCCAGAACCTTAAACTGAGCTGCCCATTCACCAAACTAGATTACCAATACCTGGGCCCCTACAAGATTCTAGTACAGGTAAACCCAGTGGTCTTCAGGTTACAGCTGCCCAAGTTCTTGAAGATCCATCCTGTCTTTCTCATTTTTAAAGCTCTACACTGAGAAACCATACCCAAACCACTCCAACCTGCCACCACCATCCATATCAGTCCACAGATAGGATGAGCACTTGTTCCACTGAATCCTCAACTCTTAATGAGTTAAGGGAAGGCTCCACTATCTCATGGAATAAGAAGTCTGTGGTCCAGACAAGCAGTCTTGGAAACCAGTAGAAAACATCCACGTCCTGGATCTGTAGCAAGAGTTCCACTGGAAGTACCCCAAGAAACTGAGCCCTGGGGCCTCTAAGAGGTGCCTTTGAGGAGGGACACTGTCAGGCATCAGGGCCCACAGCACAGCCAGTCTCTGGGCAATGTAACAAGCCCAGCTGACCTATAGTAGGCTGCCTGATTGGCTATACCACCTGATTGGTGACAAGAGTCAGCAGACCAGCTCTTAAGCCCAGCAGCAGCAGTGTGGTGGCTGCTTGAAGCATTCACCCATAGTTCCTGGGCCTATTTGTTCCAATCTGTGCATCCACCTTGTTCCAAGTTTCTGACTTCTGAGAAGTCCTAGCCTCTGATTCCTAGCTACCGACTCCTGCTCCAACCACTAGGCATGACCACCCACATACTGGTGTCTGATGGAGGGACTGCATCAGCTTCAAAGGATACTTCAGCCCTAAGGTAACCCCTGCATTGTGCTCATACTGGTGCAATTCCACCCCTCAACCCCTGTTGAACACCTCATGGGCTTTGGCTGTGCACTAAGGAGACGATTTGGCCCTATAAACATAAGCAACCCCAGTTATCCCATTGAAACTAATTTTCACCATGCTTGACATGAAACACAAAAGAAACATTCTTTCCATTTAGACTAATCTGCTTTTATATGCAAAACTCAAATGTGATAAAAAAAACGGTTTCCCATACTTGTAATGAAGTCCAACATTGTGCATTACAAGGGGAAAATATTAATCACATTCCCTCAGTGAGCGTAGCTGTTTTGCTTTTTAGTGTTCATGTTACAAAACATATTTTCAGATTATTTTTACTAGATTACTTTAATTGATGTTTCAGAAGTCCTTTTAATTATGCTTGAACATTCAAATGCGGAAATGCTATCTTTTCCATGTCAGAAGAATGCCCTTAACTTTGCTGCCTACTGAGCAATGAACTGAGAGATAAAATAAAATAGAACTGGGACTGGGTTATCTCTATTCTTAATACCAAGGGTCAATTAACTGTATCATTTACATGCAGAAAGTTCTGTTCTCCTGCACAGTCCTTAGATGTCTATTATGCTCTCATCAGAACATCATATCAGCTATTAGAAATATTTGTCTACAATTTTAGACTTACTTTGAAGTTATTTAGTTATTAAAAGATTGATTTGACCCATTTTTGGAAAGTTTTATTGATGACCAAAGACCCTAACCCTAACCTCGATGGAGCTTCCCTGCTTGTAGTTTTCATTTCATGTACCAACTCAATATTTGATCTATCTGGTGCTAGGAAGCCTTGTTTCTAATGCTGTTTTTCTTCTTGAAACATGTATGCTGAAGCTATTCATTTGCATGAGGAGTTCTCTTTTTCAACAGCAGTATGTCTTAGTGTCCTTGGAGAGAAGGGCCCTATTGAGCATTCAGCAGAGGAGCTTGAACTGCCTGAATCTGTCTCATTATATAGGCCATGTGCAATAAGCCACGGTACCTAACAGCTGCTGGTGATAGGATTAAGGGAGAAATATTTAATTTCATGCAAAAGCACGTGTGCCATGATTTCTGCAGTAGCTTCTACCTGCTCCCGAGGGTGCGGGCTAGATATATGGCATAACAGTGAAATTATTAAATTGTGTCAAGAAAGTGTGGTGATGTTTGTTTAAAGTAAAAAACTAGTTTTGCAGTAACATTGATTAGTTGATGGTTACTTGACTATCACATAGGCTGTTGGATACAAAGACAAAATTGCATTGTTAAATCTTGTGGGAGGGAGGAAAATTCCTCTGAGATCAGAGAAAATACATGCAATGTAAATTTGGATTAGTCTTTCTGGTTTGTAAATCAATAAAACGGATGTGTGCAGAATAAACTAGATCATCTATCAAAACAGGTTTGTATTCCTATTTCTACCCCCCTCAGAAACATGTGTCTTCAGCATTCCAGGGCATAAAAGCCTCCTAGACAAAAGAACAGGAATGCAGTGTAGCTCAGTGCAGATGTATTGCCAATGACAAAAACAAGTGAAGATGAGAATCTCACAAGCTGCTTCCCAGAATCCCTAAAATAGATAATTCTAAAATTCTCAGGTGACAACTAGTGTATATGAAGATAAATCTTCTCTATCTACAGTAATGAAGACTGTACTTTCTGCAGAATACTAATAAAGGACATAAGGAAGGAGGTATGTCTTAGCAGATTTGAAAAGAGGGAGAGCAAAAAGCAAACGCAGATAAGAAAACATAATTATGTTCAAAACCTAAAGTATCCAGGAAGCTTGTTTCCCATTATCAGTAATCAGATCAGGTGTCTCAGACGCAACACTGTGAGAAAACGTTAATTTGGTTGTGTCATTGAATGAGTGGATCTGTAATGTTTTAACATCCAGAAGTGTTATGTGATGAATTTAATTAGATTACTTTCATTATTTTTTCAGAAATCCTTTTATCTGCTGAAACCGTTCAAATAATTATTGCATTTTACCCCTTGATGCACAGAATATGTGGCTGATTACCTACCCCAGCACCACACCAGTGATAGAGTAAACTGTGTGACCAGGGGAAAGAAACAGGCTTAAAGACAAGAGGGAACAGCAGTGCCACATTGACGGATTGGAGAACAGTTGTCAGAAACACATGTTGCTACTTCTGAATCCTTGGAAAGTGGGGAGTCTGCATGGACCTAGCTTCCTGAATGCCACTGAGTGTGCAATGTACAATCAACAGAAAATCATTCACTTGGCTCGAAGAATGCATACAGTTTTTTTCACAAAGATTCACTATACAAAGGCCTAGGCTAAGATCCTATTCTGTGACAATGAAGAGTGAGTGAGTGTGACAATGAGACTATTAAGAAGTAAAGGTCCACCTGGTGGGGGGCTGAATGACTCATGGGATTGGAAACTTGCTAGGGCGTCATTCACTGCTAAATCACTGATCTGAATCCAACTAATTTCAAAAGGACAAAATGTTGTTACCAAGTGAAGTTGTTCAGTTGACTATGTGAAATGAGCTGTTACTTTAAATCCATCTCCTAATGTCAAAGTTGCCCTCATCACACCTTTGCAACTTGCTAGCAAGGGGGCCCTTGGAATATTGCATTATTGCCTAAGTCCTGGAGATAGTCCCTCCAGGTCACAGGTATGGAACACAAGTTACACATTTTAGGGGGAAACACAATACTTACGAAGGCAACATGGATCAGTGGACAGAGAGATGGACTTGGAATCAGGAGACCTGGATTCTTTACATTGCTTTGTGCAACTTATCTGCTGTGAAGTACTTCATTTTGGTGACTCGGTTTCCCCAGCTGTAAAAATGAGGACAATGACTTACCTTCCTTGGTAAACCTATGAGTGAAAAACACCATCAAAGAGCTAAATATCATATTATGCAGTATACATTATGTCCTGTAGCTAAATAGGGGAACTTTAGTTTCAACTACTGTCAACCCACTATTTTTTATATGCTCTAACTTTGCTTATGGTTCTTTTCAAAATGCAGCCACTACAGTGGATAAAGAAAAAGAGGGGAGAGAATGCATACATACGTGAAAAGACAGCAAATATAAATGTTAAGCTGGATGGAGGATGGGGAAAGATAGAGAATCCTTCACTACTGAAGTACATATTGTAAATTAGTCCTATTATGCTGCAGAAAAGAGTGATATGGTGGAAATCATTTTTGCCAGAAATAAAAGCATAGGCAAGAAAAATTTTATACTTTCCATCACTCCCATGGTTGAGGACTGAAAAGGAGTGGAGTCGTTTTGCATGCTCCTTTGAAACTGTGTTTTTTTAAATCCCAGCTCAGGCTTAAAGCCTTTATTCAAATACAATTCCAAACGCCCATAAAGACATACTGTTAAAATAGCCCCAAATGGTGATTTTATTTACTGTTTGATCACTTCCCATGTAACTGCTGATTTCTTTCTAACCATTATAACTGTAGCTGCCTACATTCAAAGTGGTTCCCCAAGGACACCAAAGAAAGCTTGTAAATCCAAAGGCAACAGTGTGAAATGAAATATAAGATTGCCCTTTTATGTGCTGCAGACAGATATACAAAATTTGTTCTTTAAGGTGTCAATTAAATAAGCAGCTAGAACTTTCTCTTAGTGACTAAATAACATCCTTAGACTGGTCAGTGTATGGTGACACAGCTAAAGGCACAGTGGTAAAATAACAGTGACTAACAACTGATTGTGGGTTATTTGATTACCAAATAAGCCACATATATTGTACTCTCTTTGTGAATGAAACAGGTTGCAATGCCAGTTTGTAAAACTTGAGTAAGAAATGAAATGTGCCATTATTTGTTAACGCTTTTGCAGAGAAAGCGGAAACAGTTCAGCCTGCACATATGACTTACTGTTTACATAGGTCTCCTTTCATCCTCTCTTCCCTGCTTTATCCATTTCTATACAGGGGTGAAAGTAACATTAAACACTTACCGGTATGGGGGTCGAGCCTTGGGCAGAAGGGGCGGGGCTGGGGGTCAGAGTCCCACAGCCAGCCCATCCGCGCTGCCTGGCCCACACCACCCAGGGCTCCAATAGTGATTTAAAGGGTTGGCCCTAGGGCAGGTTTCCCTTTTATGCCCCCTGTTGGTGACGTTAAAGCACTGCCATGGTTGTGTACGGACCGGTATCGGTGGCCACTTTTTACCAATACGTATACCGGCCGTACCAGTCCACTTTCACCTCTGCTTCTATAATAGAGCAAATATCTTTTTGAGATTACTAAATAATCTAAGTAGTGGTAGATTATTAATTATTATTATTATTAAATGTTTATATTACAGTAGTGCCTACAGTTCCAATCAAGATTAAGGTCCTATTGTGTTGAGTGTACAAGCATAAATCACCAGATCACCAGACATTTCCTGCTTCAAAGTGCTTCGTCCTGTTAACAAAAGAAACAGTTTAAATAGTCTCAGAAAGTTTTTATTTAATTTAAATTAAGGGGACATGATATTTACACCTATTTGTATTGGTATTACACATGACTACTGAATTAGTGAGAGTGCAAATGGCCACTTGAATGTCTAACTGGTCATTTTTGTGAGCAACTTGAAAATCAGACTCCAATGGTCTGATTATCTAAGATGCTGACCACCTACAACCTTGAAGCGTATGGGAGCTGTGGATTCAAACTTGCACCTCAGAAAATCAGACTATTAACATATGTTTAAAATATTTTAAATGGTCAACATAAAATATACACATATATTTGCATTTGAATGCACGAATTATAGAAATGGAGGGCTGGAAGGAACCTTCAGAGGTCGTCTAGTCCATTCCTCCCAGGCTGAGACAGTCTAGCTAGGCCATCCCTGGCAGATGTTTATCTAACTTATTCTTAAAACCCCCCAATTATGGGTATTCCACAACCTCCCTTGGAAGCCTATTTCAGTACTTAACTACCCTTACTAACAGCTAACCAAACTCTCCCTTGCTTCAGATTACTCTGATTATTTCTTGTCCTACCTTCATTGGACATATAGAATAATAATCACCATCCTCTTAATAAGAAAACTTACTCAGTTATTGGGTCCCCCCCACTCCATCTTCTTTTCTCAATAATACAGTTTAATTTGTAGTCAGAGACAAGAAAGAGCAGATCTTACAGTGTATGTCCTATCCTGAAAATAATTATATATTGTTCTCCAGCAGTATTTTAGCTGGCAGAAAGCAGGGCTGCCCAGAAAGGTTGGGGGGCAAGTGGGGCAATTTGCTGCAGGGGCCCCATGATCCCTGGCCCAGCAGCGGGTATTTCAGCGGTGGCGGGCCCTTCAATGTTGCCGAAGATGCGGAGCGACCTAAGGGCCCCCCACTGCCAAAATGCCCCTTGAGCCCTGGCCTGGCGTTGGTCCGGATCTTTGGCGGCATTTCGGCGGCAGGGGCCCTTCAGTCGCTCCGGATCTTCAGCGGCATTTCGGTGGCAGGGGGGCCTTCAGTGCTGCCGAAGACGTGGAGCCCTCCACTGCTGAAATGCCGCCAAAGACCCAGGCCACTGCCGGGTGAGTACAAGTGCCACAGCTGCCCCGCTTTGCCCCAGGGCCCCTGAATCCTCTGGGCAGCCGTGGCAGAAAGGTAAGGATCCTATATCATATAATATTTCCCACGCAAAACAGACAAAACTGATACATACTAACGTTTAACAGACCTAAAAAGCACAGTACTCAGGAAGACAGATATAGACAAGGCACATGGTTAAGGATAGAAAATGTCACAGAAAACATAGCAACTTTTATGTGTAGACAAGCACTTAAAGTGATACAACCTCCTTAGAGTAGATGTTGTACTTATAGCAGTATAAAGCACCAATATAGCTATTTCTGAATGGGAAGGTAAACAAACTACACTTGTATAAGACAACTTTATACTGAAATAACTGTTTCCACAGTAAGGGTTGTATTGGTATAACTATATCAGTAAAAAAATCACAGTCCCTAGCCAGAACAGTTACATTGGTACAAAAACTGTGTATACATCAAGCCTAAGTATCACTTGTAAATAAAAGCAGGATTTATGTTTACTTTATGGTCCAGAGGTTACTTTATGATCACTTAAACATGTGCCTAACTTTAAACCAGCTTCAACAACATAGTACACACACGCAGCAATTGTTTAAACAATGTTGTCGTCTAACATTCATATTTAAAGAACTCGTAGCAATGAATCAACATTGCTCCCCAGTAGAATGCAGACTTTGGTATACTATCCATAGTAATGTTACAATTAATAACTGATCCAATTCATTCTCAATGGCTTTGTAAGAGTTTTATCTCAGGCCTTGGCTACACTGGCGCTTTACAGCGCTGCAACTTTCTCGCTCAGGGGTGTGAAAAAACACTCCCCTGAGCGCTGCAAGATACAGCGCTGTAAAGTGCCAGTGTAAACAGGGCCGCACCGCTGGGAGCGCGGCTCCCAGCACTGCAAGCTAAACCCCATGAGGATGTGGAGTTCGTGCAGCGCTGGGAGAGCTCTCTGTCAGCGCTGGCGCTGCGACCACACTCGCACTTCAAAGCGCTGCCGTGGCAGCACTTTGAAGTTTCAAGTGTAGCCATACCCCCAGAATGTTCTGTTCTATATGGTGAGGCCCATTTTTTCAAAGACTGCATGTCTGAAATATGTGTAGTTTTAATGAAACCAAATATAAAAAACTTCTTTTTGATTTAGAATTGTTTGGAAGCCTACACTACTTACAAAGTAAATGAAAAGTGAATTTATAGAGAATAGGGAACACAGGATACAAGAAAAAAATCCGCATATTAGAGGGAAAACTTCAACTCACCCTACACACTTAATTGAATGGAAATGATCCAAATTAGAAGCTAAAAACATAGCAGTCTTCTCCTGATACTGATTTTCTTTGCAGTCTCTGAGCTTTTCTCTCTTTTCCAAATTTTAAAGAATTATTTTTAGCCTCTCGTTGTCGGCTCAATATAACAACAATCACATCAGTGCCTTAAACAACATCTCATGAGGATTTTAATATATCAAGGATTTGAAAGGAGTAAGGTGTTGAATGCAAATCATTTGCTGTTCTAAATTATTTCACGAAGTTCAAAAACTTCACAGATGCCATTTTTTTTCTTGAAAGCTTCCCTAACATATATTCTTGGCTTGGATGAACATGCAAAGGGGAGAGGAAAGGGCACAAAATGTATGAACTCACTTCAACACATGTATCCCTGCCAGAGTCCATCTATAATATGGCTGGGGAATGTAGCCACTGTTTTTGCTATCTCTGTTAGTGGCGCTAGTTGCCCCCAAAGGATCATAGTCTGGTCTATTCTCTGAACTGGCATACCACAGAAGGAGCACATGTTGTATCAGTTTAAAAGATGGCAGGGAGGCCAGTGCAACACGGGCCGAGACCATCCCGCCATAAGTGCAGTGCTCTGCCTTTAATACAGTCTAGCCCTTGGGATTTAACATTTGCACAGCAGCACTATGTACAGTTCTTTTGCTAAGATAAAGTTATTTTGCTGATCCTCAGGGATCTATTCAGTGTCTGCCTCTTTCATCCAGGCTCAGAGCTGAAAGGGACATTTGTTATTAGGTGCAAAAGACTCTGGAACCTGAAAGGGAAAAGAAGAGGGCCAAGGTGAAGGTAAAGTAATATTTCTCTGCATCGGTAACTGTAATAAAATTTTCCTTTTGACTTTCCAGCTGCATATTAGTGGCTGGTTCAAAGCTTCAACTAATGCTTAAAAGAAGGAGACTGTTGACTAATTTGCAACAATAAAAATATATTCCTAATGAACCTTGAAATGAGTCTTCTCACTGGAAACTGTTCCTGTACCTGAAAAGATGCCCCTCTGGTTCACACACCACTGCCCACGTTATATGGAACATAAACCAATGAAATCGCTGAATAATTGATGCTGGAAGAGACCTGCAGTAAATGGATTTCCAAAATAAGATTGTAGCATTGATTTTAATCATAATATCTCAAGGAGGCTATTATTACATTGTGGGCTTTAAAATATACCACTGCATGCTATATGTATGTCACTCTTCATCATAGGCAAAGTCATGAGGTCCTTTCTTAAGCAGAGCACTGGCCCTGATCCACTACTGCTTACTCCAGTTTTATGCGGGTGTAAATTCATTGATTTCAAATAACAAAAGCTTTGAGTATGGATGAAAGAGACAGATACTGGATAGATCACTGTGCATTAGCAAAACAAACCTTATCATAGCAAAAGCCTTAGGATTAGATTGTATCTTAAAGGCATAGCAGGGAAGGTACATAGACATTGACAACAAAGAGGTACATAAGGTGTTGGCAGGGAAAATGTACAGAAGGTTATGCTGAGTGGCAGCTCTGACACACTTTAAATAGGTCCCTTCTGTGCCTGCCCAGTCCTGCTGGTTTGTGCAGAGGAGAAGCTGGGTCCTCCCTTACCTCATCACTTTCACATGGCTTCAGTGCAATTACACCAGCCTAAAAATTAGGTTAGACAGTAGTCTGTCAGGCCTATTGAATTTGCCTGGGTTAGTCTGAATTAGGACCTCAACATTCAATCCTATAGGCATAAAAGAAGTTTCAATTTAGCTACCAATAGTAAACGTCTTCCTTCAGTGAATCAACACTCTGCAATATGTCTAGGCAGGTTGTCTCCCACTCCATTCCCATTTGTGTCACTCTAGCACTGCACAGGGGGTAGAAAACTGGCCTAAATAGCCAGTTGAGTATTCCCTTTATGTAGAGGAATCAGCAAGTGGCATTACACTGGCATAATTGCCTCTGTGTCACCCAGTCATGGCTCCTAGAGTAGGAGCATTCTGAGTGGGAGGGGGCATGGCTCAAGTTAAGACCTCTGCCATGATAGATGCCAAAACACCGATCATACCCTTTTGCTCAAGAAGCCTGAAATTAATGTATAGGTAAGAAAAACTGTCACCTTTGAGGAACATGGACCCAGCTTAGCATTTTTCAAGTTGCCTGTTTGTTTATTGTTTTGTAGAGTACGTATTGCCTTTGCATCCAAGCACCTGCAGTAAAATTTGGAAATTTCCTTTTGGAGTAGCTTTGTATGCCACCAGCATCCCGGGGGCTTCTGCATCCAGTCATGGCCAGAGATAAAGCTATCATTACAAAATGTGTAGAGGGAGAACAGTCAGAGAATCCCTCCTAGAGAGCAGCATATTGCCAAAACAAAGGTATTTGGAATCTACAGTAAATGCTTCTCTATAGCTGTTTTTAATGCAAGAAACAAATTTGTTTTCAAATTTCCCTCTGGAACAGTGGTGGCCAAACGTTTTGGACAGGGCTACATAATGAGTATAAACTAAGTCCCTGGCTTTCAAAAGTCCCTGAGCTACTCCTTTTCCAACCTGACAGCTTGAAGGCTTTTTGTAAGCTTTTAGGCTTAGTTTTTGCCCATTATGGGTCTTACACCACAATCCCTTTGGTGGTAAACACTGTGATGTTTCTGCTTTGTCCTGGGCCTGCATCCAGTTTTATTCCCAGTTCCCTAATGTGCTTCAAGTTGATGTGGAGGGACCATTTCTGGGGTCCAGAGTGCAGCTTGGTTTCCATGTTTATGCAGTCTTTTTTCTTACCACTATCACAAACTACCTTGGTCTTGAAACTCCCACTAAAGGAACTAAATTTAATGCTGCTTTTTGTGATGTGACCAGCTTTCATTTAAGAACTGTGAATCTAAAAAAAGACAAATAATAATAAACAACTAGTAAATTTCAGCTAACTCAGATCTTCCACTCATTTAAAAAAGGTTACTGAACAGAAAGTATTTGGTTCAAGCCCAAGTTATTCGGCAAGATACAAAAATCACTGGTTGACATTTTGGGGCCTTTGTTAAGCAGAATAGAAAGTCATAAAGGCAATAACATTTGGCCACTATCAATCTAGTCATACAGAACAAGGAAACTTGAAATAAAAGGCTCCATATTTCATTACAAATCTAAGTAATCTAGCACAGTCGAAAGCTTGTATTGAAATAAACAATCAGTTATTACAAGTAACAATAAGCCTGTCCCCTCTAACAAAGATTAAGTAATAAGCCTTCAGTTTCTTGCTTTGGTCTACCTTTCTTCTCCTAATATACCTCTCTCTCTCTTTGTCTTTCTCACACACACACAATTTGTAGAGTTCCTTCTCATTCCCTCACAAACAGTCTGTCTGGTCAGACACTTGGTGGTGATGTTGGTGTGACATTTTGGGGATCTCCCAGACCAGTAAGGGTTAGCTTGTCCACAAGCACAAAGTCTCACCCCAGCTCTCTCCCGCCTACTGACTCCTTGCAGGATGACACCAATAGCCCTTCCAGTCCCAAGTCTCCTCAAATCTGTCCTTCCTGAATTCTTAATTTTATCAGACACTTGGATTTTCCCCCTCTTGTTCCTCACTCCTGAAGGCATGAAATCAGACCCCCAGTTATCAGTTCACATTGGAGCACACACCATTCACCCAGTTTGCACAACAGAGACCTGCTTAGGGTAAAAATGAACAAAAAGAGTATTTAATAGGAAAAACAGAGATTCAAAGATGAAATCATAAAGAAGAGCAAAAATAGACAAATTAGGCAGAAAATAAACATAAAGGCACAGCTCAGGCTTTTACACTTCTATATTTGATAAAATTCCTTTTCTAATACAAGCTACCTATTGCCCCTGCACCGTTTCCCAGCATGCCCCATAACTGTAGGGGCAGACCCAGCTTCTCACTCAAAGTTTCCTACCTAGATGATGGCCCTCAGTTTTTGGATGAACATTTTCATTTCAAGCCTCCTTTTTTAAAAGCTTTTTTATCCTTTTTTTTTTTCCCCTCTGATTTTTTTTAGTCTCCTGAGATGGTGTCTCATGGTTATTCGGAGTGGGGGAATAATCCACAGTTTGTCTCAATGTCTTTCCATTAACTTTAATGGTCCATCATTGTTCTTTCCTCAGCTGGACAATGGATCGGTACTTGAAGCTGGTTTCATGTAAACAACTGGTTTGGGAAGTGCCCCTCCCAGCCTGACTGGTCCGCACCCCCCTGTGAAGTGGAACTGAAGTTTGTGAGCACAGTTTTCTGTATATACAAATACATAAATTCATAACCTTGGTCTGAATTTATGCCAGTACTGTTCTCTGGCCGGTACTGAAAATTGCCGGTACTGTTCTCTGGGTCTCGCGCTTTCTCTTCTCTGGGGTAGGTTCAGGGCGATATTGCTTGCCTCTGAACCAGTTCTTAATCACTCCCCTAGTGTCCTTGGAGGAGGGGAGTGGAGAGGGAGGGACCTGGGCCCGCCCTCTACTCCAGGTCCCAACCCAGGGGCCCTGGGGTTGTGGTGAACCACTTGACTAGCGGTTTCTTCCCCTGGGTTACTTCCCTCTCATACCCGTCAGCTTGTGAAGGGCTTCTCGCCTCTCTTCTATACAAGCCTGGTGCCCCTTACCTAGGGTTTCTGTTGGGCTTCCCAATCCACCGCAGCACTCCTCCAAACCTTCTATTTCTCTCTGGACAAACTCTTCTCTTCTGCAATCTGCACTCTGCTCCAATCCAACCTTTCTCCTTCAACTACCACCCCCTGTCTGACTGAAGCAGGGGTTTATATCCCATGACTGGAGTCAGGTGCTCTAACTGGAGTCAGGTGCTCTAATTGGCCACAGCTGTTCTAGTTAATCTAAAGCAAACCTTCCTCCCTTGGCAGGGAATAAGGCCCCCTGCTAACACTCTTATGCTGCCCTCTGGCCATGCTGTATCACAATATATATATCATAATAACTATCAGATTCAGAACATTACAAACATTACAAGCTTTCATAAAAAAACCTTTTCTCAGTATTTGGATAATACAAGACATAGTACACAATCAGTTGATTTAACCATTTATGTTTGCATTTTAAACCTTCTGTTCTCTCCTTGGGGTGTCTGGAACCTGACTGTAACAGTTGGGAACAAAGAGCATTCACCATCACGTCCCCAAATCCAAGTGGAATGGTTTTCATTCTTGGCTGGCTGGCTGGCTGGCTGACAGTCAGTCATAGTGAGACTGAAAGAGATCACTTGACTCAGTCCCATCTTACTGTCTTAGCATGCAGTGGGGTCATTGTAAAATTGGAGCAGGATTCTTCTTCAGTTGTTCCAAAGTCTTTTTAGATGGTCTAGAGGGGTCATCACTTAACGCAATGCACTTAAATTCAGTTCAGACATCCCACATCTTTGGTTTAGACCAAGATGATGGTGTTATGCTCTCATTCTGAACTTTATCCTTTATTTCATTACTTGTGAAACCCCATCACAGGCTTGAAAGGGTTTAGATATGGTTATTCACAATTATTATACCTGTACCATAATTAATTAGTTGCTTCTCAGACAGAGAGGCAGGAATAAGAGGCATGAGGTGATATCTTAATGGACACCTGGAGAGAGCTCAATCTGAGGGGCGGAAACGTAAGGAGCAGAGAGATTTCTTTCAAGGAGTCTGAGCCAAAGATTGCAGGAGAATAGAAACCTGAGGAATACTCAGTTTGAGGGGCCAATGCTCAATACCAGGGCTGGAGAGAAGACTTCAGAGTAGCTGAGACAGACTAATGAAGACAGAGCTCAGAGGAAGGGCTGATTTGTTGAGACACTTTGGATGCTGGAGTGAACTTGTATTACTCCAAAATATGTTGGACCTAGACCCTTCTTGTTGGAGAGCTGAATCATTCACAAAGGCACATGGCTTACAGAGGGTGCTAGAGTGGAAGAATCCCTGCAGTGCTGTGCCCTGGCAGGAGCAGGTGCCCTGGAAGTGTGCTCCATGCCAATCCCTATGGTTCTAATCTTTCTCAGAGTAGTAGACATTTCCTAATAAGGATTTATTTTAAAATACTTTGTATACTCATTCTCTATTATAAGTTTTCTGGGCATATTCAGGGTGTCAATGAAGAGAGTTAGCCTATCATTTGAGTGGTATAAATCTCATGAGCTTTGCACAGTTTGCTTGCCAGAACAGTTTGCTTGGTTAATTCTTCCCTGCAACCCGCCTTCCAGGGCAGACACTGCACGGAATATAGAGCATTTTCTCTCTTTTTCTTGCTGCTGGTCTTTCATGCCTCTCTTGTTCTTGCCTTAATCACCTACTTGGTTCAGAGGCAAGGGTGTATTTTGAGATAAAGGTTTCTACACAAGTCTTTCATGAGTCCTCCACTCAGTAAATAAGAGAGAGGATTTTGTCTCTCCTTCCTGTTTTTTGATTATTAATATGAAAACCATTCTCATCTAGTTCCACAGGTGAACTGACTTTTCTTTACAAAAAGGAAAAAGAGTCTTATGTGAAAACTGCATGCATGTACATTCTGTGCAAAAATAGTATAACCTTTTCTCTTTGAACAGTGTCTTAAGAATGCTACCAGGAAGACAATTAATGTGAAAAATGAATGTTTTATACACTAAGAAATGAGAAACTTTTTGAATATCAACCTCATTAAATTCTCATTATTTACAGTTGAAGCAGTTTGAATTACCCTTGTGATTTTTTTTTTTGCTTTTTTGTTTCTTCCATTATTCTTATCAGCAGCATTTTTTGTCATTTTAAGTGCTCACATTACACTAAGTATTTAATTATTTTGACAGCTCATAGCAAAATATATATATTGTGTTGAACGGGAAGCAAGTTGAATAATATGACCCATTACCTAGGCAGTAGCAGGAAAAGCATCACAACTAAAGAAAATCCAGTAAAAGGGGGGAAAGGAGAATTTTAAAGAAATTGCTGTAGAGAATTTAGCCAATCTCTCATATACAGTGGGATACACTATAAGCCAAATCACTGACAAAAAATGTTGCTTAGTATTTCTGAGTAAGAGGATAAAGAAAGGAAAAAATAAAGGTCCGTGTTGCTATCATTGTCTTTCACTGATGTGAGGTTTGAGTGCCATAAAAGGAAAATACAAAACTCAAGAGTTAGTCTTTTTCTGAAGAAATGCACTGTGTAATAGCAATCGCCACTTTCAGAGCCTAAAAGGGATTGATGCCTAAAATTGATGCCAGGTTTTATAAGACCAAAAAATAAGATAAAACATTTCCCAGGGGTGATCCCACCCTCATGCCTCAGACTTTACCACCTAATTTTTAATTCTAGTGACTTTTTTCTTTCTGGAGTCACATTCTGTGGAATTGTTTGTAACCTAATCATTTCAGAACTATGTTAGAGTCTGATCCAAAGCCACTGAAGCCAATGAGAGCATTTCGGGTTTGGATCAGGCTCTAAGTGCATGTGATCAAGAAATTTAAACGTATTTGTCTATTGTTACTATTGTCCTAGCAAAGTAAACAAACTGCATTCTGCAACTAGTAAAAAGGAAGATTCTGATCTTTCAGTGGCTAGCAGACCTTTGACCCACATAGGATCTCTCTGACATCAATAGGACTAACTTTTAAAACTTCCTTTCCATAATAAAATAACATTTTTAATCTGTTATCTTAATTTTAAATCTGTTTCCCCTAACACTGGGACCAATATTTATTCAGTAAAACTCTCCATGCAATCACATATTCATGCCCCGTATTTTATGTATAGATTGTGTAGCAGTAAAAAATAATGAACCCATTGAGACACCACAATAAAACAAGACTATACTCCATAAATGGAAACTATGTAATAGACATTTGAAATATAGGAATACAAATATAATTAGCAAAAGTAGCTTGAACAATTAATGCTATCCATAATTACAATATGCAAACAAAGAAACCATGAGGGAACAATTGCACAAGAATGAGTTTTTAGGTACTGATTGGAAATTCTGATCTGAAGTAGTGAGAATGCAGCTATCATAAATAAAATGAGTTACATAGCAGGGGAGGAATTGTTTAATGACTTTAGAAATGCTTGCATTATTAAGTGAACACATACATACAAAATACTACCAAAAGTACCATTAAGGGCCAGATTCTGATCTCAGTTACAGCCGTATACATTTTTATTGTTCTTATGATTTATTACTTGTTTCCGCTAACACAAAAGATGTGCCCTAATAATCTACATAAGGCTACATTTATGCTACAAGCTAGACTTGTGATTCAAAGCTCGTGTCTACATATTCAAACGAGCTCCATAAGACCTAGCATGAGTGGTGGCGCCATAATTTAGCCATGGCATGTACAAACCCTCATGAACCCTGTCAGTATGTACTTGGCAGAGGCTCAGCCATGTCACCACTGCCTGTGCTACCACATCAATACTATTGTTACACACATAAGGGATGTGAGCTGAGAATCACACCCTCTAGCTTGTAGTGTAGACATAGCCTAATACAATGCAAAGGGAGAGATGGACCAGTGGAAAGGGAAACAACAAACAAGTAGGATAATCAGGTATCAATTGGCCACATCTTGATACAGAAAAGTGCTAATACTATGAAGTTTATTTGAGCTGTGATTAACTTACTACATATGGAGGTAATCTTAAGTAAGGATACTCAAATTATGAGTTTCACAGTGCATTTAATGCAAATATTCAGCCTCTTATGTATGAAAAATACAGCACAACATCTCCAAAACTGTAGTACTTCTTGAATACAGAATAAATTTTATGAGACTATGCAAGTAACTATGTTAATTCATTTAGGAGTTAAAATTAATTTTAAATGGCTCTTTTAAGAAATTTAACATTTGGTTTCAGAACTCTCTGTTATACTTAATGAACTCACTAATGGAATAACAAACACAACTTCCCATATAATTAAAATTTGAACTCTTGTCTATATGCTACATTTGAAGCAAGTATTTTAGGATTAATGGTCACTTCTCTTCCCCTGGCCTCCATATTCTTTATAGCTGAAAGTTACTTCTTCAGTAGAAGCTGAATAATGCCGTTTTACCACAGAGAATTCCAGGGAGAATCGTCCTTTTAAAATGGCTGCCAACTCCACCCATTGTTCTCTGGGGGACTGAGGCCAACCCATTCATAAAAAAACTGACCTCCTCATAGGAAAAATCACAATCAAAAACTAATTTAAGCAGATAAATTGTTTGCAATGAATAAACTGACCACCTGCAATATTAACGCTATAATAATTTCTAGTCATTATGGCCCATCCTGCCAATGAGCATGCGATAAAATCTCCAAATTGGCATTCATACTGTAAATGAGCAGTTAATGTTTGTGTCAGTAATCCATAGATTATACAACAGATGTCTGTTTCTATAACAACTGTCTCTGCACCTACTCTGTCCATCTCCTTTGCATGTAATGCTTCCCGATACGGTCTGCAAGTCCATCAGCTTCTCTTCATTAGGCTCTGGTCCTATAATATGTATATACTCAACGTTGCCTCATGAATAGTCCTAAACAAATGCATAAAGTTGCATATGTGTGTTTGCAGGATTGAGCCTAAAATTTCTCCTGAAGATCTTCCTCTACAATGATGTCTACAACACAAGTAATTATGACATTGTTGCAGGGAAATTTGACTGTTATAATTAATTGGTAGCTGTCATGGCAAAGGTGAGTCTTCGGGTGAAATAATGAAGAGTTAATAGTGGCCTTGTGAACCAGCACAAGAAAGACATTTGACCACTAAGTGGACCATAGACATTAGAATCTGGTGTTAAGGATCTAATTTAAACCACACAGCTGTGCCTTACTCTTTTATTTGCAACATATGTCATCAGTAAAACCATCTCAGTAGTGTTGGATAATGAATGGATTTTTGACACAGAAGACTTTTCCTGATTGGCTTTCGTACAGCACACAATCTTTAACATGTGGGTCATAGGCAGGACAGACCAGAATGGTTGAAAATGATTATAGTGTCAAGATTAGAACTGATCACATTATTCATGGGAAACAACATAAGAGTCAGCGTATGTATTGAAATTAGCTTACTTTTTTCTGGTTTGCTTACAAAAATTTTTTGAATGTGTTTGTTTTTTGACAGTTGTTTAAAGAGCATAATTCAACCTATGGAATGGTCATACACTGTTCTTTGTGAGTATTAATTTGAAGACGCACTATTCCAGATATGTAATTGGTCATTTAAGTCACGTTATTTCTGTTTTCTCACTGAAAGGAGGTTGTGGAAAGAAGAGGATATTAATGGATAAGAATGACAACAGTGTCTCTAGCTTCTCATTCTCTAGCTTCGTACATTCACTTGCAACCTTCACTTCCAAATCCACAAAAACAATGGAGCAGATTCACAAGCTGGGTTGCCTCGAGTGATGCAAAAGGGCTATAACTCAGTAACAAATCCCCAGAAAAGAATGATTTCTGGTACATCTAAGTTTCCGCTGGACCTTGCTCCTCTCTGCACCCTCTTGCAGCATTGAAAGCACATCAGGAAGGGAGGGGGACATTTCACAAATAAAAAGGAGCGTGTCAGAGGTAGAAGAAAGGGCAGAGCTCCCATCACAGCAATCCTCTATGGAACCTAAACCCACAGAAGAGCTTAAAGTAGCAATGAATACACCTATAATATATGTTTGAATAAAATCTTTCCCCCAAACATTTGTATGATGAAAGAGCACTCAATACGGGTGGTCAAAAAATTTCAACCTTTGCAGCAAAGTGAACTAAAAATATTTAAAAAATCAGAATTCCACTAAACATTTGCAGAAAATTTTCTAACATCTAGCCTATTTGGTAACACATAAGGAGAAGCTGATGGTTCATGTGAAATTGCAAACACTGCAGTCTGTAAAAACAATTCTAGTTATATAGTCTGGATTGTGTGTATGTGTGTGTGTGTGTTTATTTTTGTTTCCAAGGTTACTGGAAGTCAGGGCCAGATTAACTCTCCTGTGGGCCCAGGGCTATTAGATTTTGTGGGTCCCCTGTATACAAGTCTTTTTCCTGGGAGGGAGTTTGGTGCAGGAGGGAGCTGGGGCAGGTGATTGGGGTGCAAAAGGGGGTGCAGGGTCTTGGAGGGAGCTTGGGTGCAGGAGGGGGATTCTGATCTGGAGGAGGGGATGTGAGATGTAGGCTCCAGCTGGGAGGCATTTACCGCAGGTGGCACAGCTGGGCTAGAATCATAGAATATCAGGGTTGGATGGGACCTCATGAGGTCATCTAGTCCGACTCCCTGCTCAAAGCAGGACCAATCCCCAACTAAACCATACCAGCCTGACCTTAAAAACCTCTAAGGAAGGAGATTTCACCATCTCCATAGGTAACCCATTCTAGTGCTTCACCACCCTCCTAGTGAAAAAGTTTTTCCTAATATCCAACCTAAGCCTCACCCACTGCAACTTGAGACCATTACTCTTTGTTCTGTCATCTGAGAACAGTCTAGATCCATCCTCTTTGGATGAAAAGTGATTATTCCCCTCTATTCGGCACTGGTGAGGCCACACTAGAGTATTGCGTCCAGTTTTGGTTCCCTTACTACAGAAGGAATGTGGACAAATTGGAGATAGTCCAGCAGAGGGCAACAAAAATGATTAGGGGGCTGCGGCACATGACTTGTGAGGAGAGGCTGAGGGAACTGGGGTTATTTAGTCTGCAGAAGAGAAGAATGAGTGGGGATTTGATAGCTGCTTTCAACTACTGGAAGGGGAGTTCCAAAGAGGACAGAGCTCGGCTGTTGTCAGTGGTGGCAGATGACAGAACAAGAAGCAACAGTCTCAAGTTGCAATGGGGGAGGTCTAGGTTGGATATTAGGAAACACTATTTCACTAGGAGGGTAGTGAAGCACTGGAATGGGTTACCTAGTGAGGTGATGGAATCTCTATCCTTGAGGTTTTTAAGGCTCAGCTTGCTGGGTGTTGCTTTGAGCAGGGGATTGTACTAGATGACCTCCTGAGGTCTCTTCCAACCCTGATATTCTATGATTCTAAAGCCCGTCTTAATCTGACCCTGCTGCTAGTGATGCTTTTTGTGTATAATCAGGACCTTTATTAAGAGTTCACTTATTTCTGCTATTTATTGTCTACTTTATGTCATAACCATAACTGGAATGCTATATCCAGTTCCAGAGACAACATTTTTTAAAAGGATGTTGAAAATCTGGGAAGGTTGCAGAAAAGAATCACAAAAATTATTTGAGGGCTGGAGAAACTGCCTGACAGTGAGAGATTTAAAGAGCTTGGTCTATTTGGCATACAAAAAAGAAGACGGAGAGGTGGCTTAATCATTGTTTGGGGAGAAAATACTAGGTGCCAAAAAGCTCTTTGATCTAGGGATGACAGGCATAACAGGAACCAATGGCTGGAAGCTGAAACCAGACAAATTCATATTAGAAACATGGCACAATTTTTAACCATGAGAGTGATAACTATTGGAAGAAACTAGCAAGGAAAGTGATGGATTCTTCATCTTGAATCATGACTGGATGCTTTTCTAGAAGATGTGATTTAATAAAACACATTAGTGAGCCCAATACAGGGATAAATGGATGCAATTTAATGGCCTGTGATATACAGGACCAGACTACATGATTTAAGGGTCCCTTCTGGCCTTAAATTCTATGAATCTACTAATAAACCTTTATTCACATGCAATTTGTTGCAACGTCACGGAGAATTAGGTGGGAATTAAGGAACTAAAGAAATAAAACTCAGGTTTCCATTGCAAATACCTTCAGTAGTAAAGAAAGTGGGAGGAGACATCTAGAAAACAGATACAGAACTGGATTTAAATAGAATGTTTTCAGTTTTCTGTGAGGTTCCCTTAAAAAGAAGAGGAATCCAGAAAAAAATAGTGTTTCACATAAGCAGAGGTGTTATCTAAATAAAATTTATTTCTAGGGCTTTGACAACTCTTTAAATCCATAGATTATTGGTATAATATACTTAATGGCTCTGTAGGGGCTGTTTATGGACTGTAATGTCAAAGAGTACTTGGAGACACTTTAATCTGCAGTCATGGAGACCTAAAATCTCCTTTGAAACCATTTGCACTTATCATTTCAAAGCCTACCTGGAGACAGTTGCATGGGCTTTGGCGCTATCACAATGGTCTTTCATATCAAGGCCTATTTACTGATGGCTGTAATTAACAGATTTGTGATACAGGTAACTGCAGTGGCTCCCTGTAAGATCAGACTAAATGATTACATCTCTATTATGCTAATATGGCTGCTGTTATGATGTCTAGAATAACAATGAACCCTAAAAATTCTCTTGGATTTTTAACTGCATTGCAGTGTAAAAAGTCTATTTTATATTACATTTTGTTTTGGAAAATATGCTGGTCTCCTGCAAAATGATTGCAAAAGCCATTTTCATTATATATGAGCTCAACTAAATTGCAACTGAAATCAGTGTTTATTTTTTATACTCCTGCACCAACAATCGCAAAACGCATAACTGGAAAGCACTGATGCTGCTCTTATTAGAATAGGAGACTTGCAAATGGTATAATATGTTTATACCTGATAAAGGTATCATCTTTTTCAGTTTGAGAGGTGACCATGAAACAGAGATGAGCCGCTGTGCCTATGCAATTCCAAATAAGATGAAGCTCCTCTCAGATAAGAGTTTATTCATTATTTTACTTATTTCTAGTAAAGATAATAATAATATGCCTTTAGCTCCACATAAGGGAATTTAGCTTTACTTAGTTATAACTTATTTTAATAGAAATTGAAGAGCCTGTGGTATTATTCAGCAGCTGATTTCTAACCAGAGTCTTTCAAAGTACTGAATTATGAGTTCAGAAGATCTGACTGGCAGAAAGTGAGATAATTATTTACAAAATATAATCAGTTTTTAACTTCAGACAGCCATATGTATCTTATTTAAACAGTTATAGCTAAATCCTGGGAGGTACAACACATATCCATACTCTCATTGTCTTCACACCTCACAGCATCAGCTCCATAAGACTAGAAAGACAGAACTCTCTAAAGGTGCCAAAGCGTATTTTTATTTGTAATAAACTTAATGAAATATTTCTAATGCTAAATGAAGGAAGATGACACCCTAAATGAATGCAAACTGTTCAGGCATGTATCTAGAGAAGAAAAGCATATAAGCAAAAGTAATAATGCATATTTTATATAATTGTGAAGTTAACTCCATGTGCATGAACTTATAGTAATGATTCTTTGCATCAACTGTACATGTTTAAATAAAGTTTCTATTTCTGACTTCACATCATATTGTCTGTGTTCCAGCTTGGAGGATAAAGAACTAACAATATGTTGATGGGTTGTGGTTTTTTCCCTGAACCACCCAGTGAATGTGGTATCATAATTCTTGAAGTCCAAGAAAGTGTGCCAACATACAAATTATTTATACAAAAATATATTTTAATACATTTATATCAGGCAGTTAATACAAGACAGAATTTAAGAGGGAAGAATCATCTGGTGGTCAGATTTCAGTCTTACTTAAAAAGCACAGACACTTTCTCTTCCCTTAAATTATCTTTGTAGAGGTGTCCAATGTTGGACATTCTTGGGATGCAGCAACATTAGAGCTCCTTTCCCCTGTTGCTGCAATGACCTAGGCAGCCCTGTGTGGAATATCTATCACTAATCTCATCTTTCTTTGAATGTATTATTGGATTGCAGTATTGTCAATATGTTGTTAAATAACCTGAACCAATCTACAGACAGACTGTCCAATTCTGTGTCGGGGTAGTGGAACCACTGGTACAGAAGGTCACTCCACACTACAACATTATCTGTGAAGCCAGGAGTGGATATGCATGTGACACCAAAGTTTCTCTTCTTGGCTGCAGAGTAACCTGTGTGTTCCTGGATTCTCCTCAGGTTTTTCAGAGAAGCCTGGAGGATATAGAAGCAACCACATGCCCATGAGTAACAGAGCCAAACAAAAGAAAGAGCCAGATTTTTCAGAAGCATTAGGATTAGGGAAAGGGATATTGAGAAGACTGGCACTGGTGTTATGTTTTTGGGAACATAGACCTGAGCAAGTTTCAGGTTTAGCATAGCTTTTGGGCTGCCTTAAAATTAGAATGATGCATTTTTCCAGTGCTCATATGTACAATGAGTATTAAATGTGCACTCATTCTATAATATACATAGCACACACTGTGCCATTATGCTTCAAATAAAAAACATAACCAGAGCTTTATATCTACAAATGAAGAGCATAATCCTTCTCACAGATATAATGGATGCATGTTGCCATGTGACAGTGTCATACACTCCAGCGTTTACTAAGTGGAACCGTTTATATGTCTTCTAGGGCTGAATGGGACAATGGAGTGAAATTTCAAGGGTACTGTGCATGGACATTGGAGTAAACATGGCAGAGATACAGCCTTTTGCTTGTAAGGTTCTGTTAATAATGGAAGCCCTATTTAATCTGTACACCTTAGATGATTGTTTGTCACCAGGCAAAAGTAAGGGGCTAAAATTATCTTCAAAAACCACTCCTATTGCACTTCCATAGTTTATGACATTTGTGGAGCTACTAGAGTGAGATATAACTTTATGTTGTGGTTATCTACTTCCAGTTACAATTAGGCTTTGATTTGATTGGTTGTCTGTTTTCATATACAATGCAACATTGGGCAGTTTTATGGATGCAGATGCCTTATTGTCGTCAATTAAGTTAAATATAGCCTTGTACCACCTAAAATAGCTTTAAAGTGTTTCTTATGCTTAAATGTTAAAATCCAAAATGGCAAAATAGACTTCTAGAAAACATTTTTAAAAGTGCACCGCTCCTCATGTATCCATGTGACGTTTTCTATTAAAAATACCATTTTTTTTTTTATTTTAACAAAGTGGTGATCCTCAGTTCAAGTACCCTGTCTCTGATTATAATGGATATTCTTACTTTAAATGAAAATTTGCTCATGTCACACCCAAATCTACTGTCATTACACTCTATTGTAATCATTTATTAACATCAAGATCATTAAATCATGACACCATGGGCACAGAAAACCTATTTTATATAAAAGAAATGATTTTTTTTTAAAGTTTAGTTTAAATTGTCTTTTATTTGGAAGTATTAACCGTGCTGGAGGACAGTTTGCTGCTGAAAAGTACTCAAGAAAATGGAAAAACTGGATATGGGGTAACATTAGTATATAAAACTTATTTTTGTTAAACTTGTGTTTTATTTTGAGTTGATGCTGACACTGAAGCAGAAATCAGACCTTAGTATTACTAACAAATTGAAAACAGGTGTCAGAGGACTAAAATAACACAACAACAACAAAATAAAAGAGAACAAGTTAACGTGCAGTATCTTAATAAAGAGTTTCCTTCTACGCATTGTGTTATTCAAAACATATTGCCTTACATGCCTTGGTTTCCTATTAGGCAAACTGATACTGCAATGAGCTCTGCACTGATCCGTCATTGTTGGATGGGGGTCATAGTGGGTGGCACATGCCAATATATTTATTACTCGTATTTTCTAGGAGCCCCAGTCATGGACCAGAACCACATTCTACTAGGTGCTGTACAAACACAGAACGAAAAGATGTCTGCTGCCCCCAAAGAATTGAAAATCTAGTTATTGTAGCCAAGTAGCCTACAGTTGTATATTATACTCTATTTTGCATTATATTCAGCAATAATGCAAGGAACCTACATGCCTGTATCCTGTAAGGCATTAGCTTCAGCAAGTTAGCATAAGGCTTGAGGCCTATGAACTTTGCACAGATAAACGGGCCAATGGAAAACTGAAAATAGTGTTTAAGGAGAAGTTCTGACCACAGGTACATGATCCAACCACAGAAGTGTCATGGCAACGAATTGATGTGTATAACAGGTACACAAGCTACATTTGTAGATACCTAACCACTAAAGGGCCATGGCAACAAACTGACATATATGATAATAAGTTTAGACCATTGATAAACTAACCTATAGAACATTCCAACTTTAGTTAGGGGATGAAATACAAATAAGGAAAAAGGGACAATCCCCTACTGAATGTACATCAAATACAGCGTAACATATTATGAAAGTCCCATCCCAGCCTAGGGACAGTAGGAGGAGGAGATGTAGTCCTTGCTACGTGCCAGAATGATGCCCACTGGAGAAGATGGGGAAGGTGATGCTGATAAGGAAGATGATGGCTAACATTCCAAGTTGTTCTGCAAGGTATGGTGTGAGTATATGGGTGTGCAGATATACATTCTATAGTATCTCTATCTACCTTACTGACTTGGGGTGTTTGTGACTGTGCTAAATGTATTAATAAACTACTTGTAAATATAGAAGAGTTCCCTGAGTGTGAGCAGGAGCGGCGTCAGGGTTTTTGGTGCCCTAGGCGCAGGGCCAGATCTAGCCATTTCGCCGCCCCAAGCACGGCGGCACGCCACGGGGGGCCCTCTGCCGCTCGCCGGTCCTGCGGCTCCAGTGGACCTCCCGCAGGCATTCCTGCGGAGGGTCTGCTGGTCCCGTGGCTCTGGTGGACTTGCTGCAGGCGACCGCCTAGGTCACCTAAATGGAAGCGCCGGCCCTGAGTGTGTGTTGCAACTATGCACGTTAGGATTCCCAACCATATAATAATTTGAATAATACTGAGCCTGATCTTGGGAGAAGAACCTGTCAACCCTCAAAGTGATAACTGAGGATTCTTAAGTAATCAACATATATATAATTTATAGATCAGGCTACACCTCTGATATAATCCCCATCACAAAATCCTGGGTTTTGTTCTGGATTTATAACTGAGATGTGCTGCATAAACAGCTCTGAGCTAAATTTTGTCAGACCAGGACCCAATCTAGGAATGACTAATTATATTCATGCATGTCTAGCCATCAACTCAAGCTCAACATGACTAAAACAGAGCTCTTAATCTCCCGAAAAAAATCCCCACAACCTACTTTCTTGATCACTGTGGACAATGTCACCAAGTGGCCTGTCACTCTGGCCTGTTACCTGAGTGTCATTTTTGATTCAGCCCTCTCTAGGGCATTGCATCCAGGCTATATCTAAGTCTTGCAGACTTCTTCTGTATAACAACAGTAAGATAGTCTTTCCTGCCCATCCACACGGCTAAAATTCTCTTCCAGACTCTCATGATCTCATGTCTCAGTGACTGCAACTTTCTTGTCTTTGGCCTTGACCAATGCAATCTTGTCTCACTGATATCCATTCAGAATGCTGCTCTGAAGATCGTTTTTGTACTCATTGCTTTGACCATGTCACCCCTCTCTTTGCATTCCTTCACTGAAACCCTCTTCACTGGTGTATCAAATGTAAACTGCTTGTTTTCACTGTCAAGACTCTTCATGATCTATTCCCACCCTATCTACTCTCTTTCAGTATCAAAAAGTCAATTGCCATCTCTGTTCAGATCATACTGTCAGCCTCCATCAGCCACGTGTTAAACTTTCAAACAGGCAGTGTTGGTGCTTTCTCCCATGCTTTCCCTCACACTTGGGAGAGGTTCCCTGTAAACATCCACAAAACTAACGCCTTATCCTCCTTCAACACCCTTCTTTGCCAGAATGTCTACAAAAGACTTGACAACTGTTAGGCTACTACTGTGCAGAGGCTACTGTCTACCAGGTTGATCAATATTGTCTCACTATTTCCTTATATTTCCCCATCTGTCTGTATCCATCTGTCTCTTGTCTTAGATTGGAAAGTCAGGGACTGTCTTTTTTTAATTTGTTCGTATAGCACCCAGCACAATGGGTCCTAGTCCATGACTGGGGTTCCTAGGCACTATGATAATTAAAATGTTGTTTATTATTGGTATTATCTTCTCTGCATGTGTGAGCCAAGCCATGACCTGGATTATGGAGGCCATCCTAATCAAAGAGTAGCAAAAACTACACAATCCCATCATGTATTATTTTGTTCATGACATATTTTAGAGACATTGTACAGTGGTTTTAAAAGTTTTTGGTGTGGAAGCTCTTTGTCCACTGGGGCTATAGGTTGTGAAGCTGAAATCCTTTAGAAAGCTGGTCTCTAATAACAAAAGCAAACTAGCTGAGTGACAGAAACATCTGTACTGAAAGAAGGTGGGGGGAGGGAGAAGTGGTCTGACAGTTTATGAGCTGGCAAAATTCAACAAATACCCTGCCTAATCCTGTAACTCTAATGTTAGTAAACACGAATCAGAACTGCAGGGGCAACAAAAACAGACCTGTTATAGGCTCTTGTAGTGATTTTGGAAATGTGTTTTTGTACAACATATGAATTTCGGTTGATGTTATGAAGTTGTTGTTAGGAAACTGGTGTATCATAGAAGGCTTCAATGTGGAATCCACCATTTGTTGACAGAGATAATAGTAGATCTCTGCTAGACCAGGCACAATAGATGATTGTTAAACCTTAATAGGCACCTATTCATTGGAAAAACTTTGAGACAGTGGTGGGTTGGCTAAAGCTGGGAGAAGCTAGTCCCTCCAACTTCTCTATAGGGAGAAGGAATGGAAAATCCCCCACAGCAGAAGTAGTACCACATATTAGTAGGCAGCATATGAACTTGAGGAACTCAGAACAAGACACTAGAAGTTTGGAGCAGAAGAGAGGAACATGTTTGCATAGTATGGGTGTCCTGTTTAAGTGCAGGACCAGCCAAACTCAGAGAAAACAACTGACCTGAGGGCAGGGGAGGACTCCATGACTCTGAAGATAAGCCACAAGCCGCAGGGGAAGGATCCTGGATACTCCAAAGGACTCTCCAGAGTGGTGAGGAAAGTGAGGCAAGGAAATGGGTATAAGTTTGATTACTATTTTGTGTAGGTCTCTTGCATGCAAGGTAAAGAGTCATTATGTTCAGAATCCTTTAGAAAGTCTGATTGCTTTCAGTATTGCATGCTCCTGAAGAGTTAAACTTTAAACCCAGAGAGCGATACAAATGGAGTTCTCGTAAAGGGTGTTAGAATCCAAACAAAACAACCTGGTGAGTGTCTAACCAAGAGGAGCTCTAGCACAGGGCTTCTCAAACTGGGAGTTGGGACCCCTCAGGGGGTCGCAAACTGTCAGCCTCTACCCCAACCCTGCTTTGCCTCCAGTATTTATAATGGTGTTAAATATATTCAATGTGTTTTTAATTTATAAGGGGGGGGTCACACTCAGAGACTTGCTATGTGAAAGGGATCAGCAGTAAAAAAGTTTGAGAACCGCTGCTCTAGCAGAAATGTAACAGGTGTCATGAGGAAAGCAGGGTTTCCAGCTGTTCTAAGAGATACACATTAATTTCTAGCACTGATTGCTTGCAAGATATTAGACTTGAAAAATAACAAATCTGAATATAGCACACCCCAGAACTTGGTTTAGAGTCATTTTCTGTTTTCTCTTACTAAAATCACATGCCATATTATGGAAGGAAAGGGGGTCTGATACTTCTCTCATGCGTAACAGTGTAAATTAGAAGTAACTTCACTGAAATCAGTAGGGCTATACTGTTATCCAGGAATCAGGCCCCGGTGGGTGAAATTCATTGCAGGTGTAACACCATTGCAAATGATGGACTACTGTAAGAAGTCAGCCATAGTCCATAAATTGAAATTATGCCCTATATGTAATAGTCTGCAACACTAACAAAAATGGGAACATTAAAAAGTATAAATTTCAAGCCAAAGAAATATTCAAGTTAAGTTCAAAGGAGAGAAGGACCTTTAAATAAATGACCCCAAGCAAGATTCTACAAAATGGCAAACTGGCAGAATTCAGTATTAGGTTAAATAATGAAGGAAAGAAATCCTTCTCATTATACAGCTACCCTACCACAAATATTGCTTGGCTCAGAATATGTCTATAAGAACAATCGTTATCAATGCAGTTCCCTCTAGAAATAAAAAGTCAACTAAAGTAAAAGCAGGACAAATAAACCATTTATCCTTCAGCAATCATCTTCAAACATTCCAGGAGGAATGAGTTCTGAGTGAAAATCATTATGTAATGGATCTTCAGCTTTTTCCCATAAAGAGCTGAGTTTTGCCTCTGAGCAACCTTTAATATCATATTTAGTTCGTTCAGCTAATCCTCAAAGTTTAGCGGGGTAGGGGAGGGAATAATTGCTGGAATTGTTCCATTTTGGAAAAAGTCAACTTTCAGCAGCTCTAAGAAGGTCAAGGAGTATAGGGAGTCTAATGATAAGCCACTTTTTCTCTTTCATCTTAGTCTGAACCCATTTCTCATCATGAATAAAGAGGAATAGAACAATTAGAGCACCAGATGTGGGGAGCATGCAATTGTTTTCAAAAACCGCATGTACCAAATAAAATCAAACCAAAGTTCTGAAAATTCAGAGATACCTTATTTGTTCCTACCTCCTTAGTATCTCCTTTCAGTCCAATGTTTTATATATTCTACATCATTCTCCAATGTCTCCAGTTTCTACAGTAATTGTTAAAGCTGTAATCCAGAGACCACCTGTGTCTTGCTATGGGGGGACAGAGTGAGGGCAGCCAGCTTCAGCAGTGTTACTGAGCATGCTCTGTCTGTGTGAGCATGCTCAGTACAAGCCAAGCCACAAATCTCGGTGTGGCACATGATCCTCCATGCCCCCCACGTGTTGCTTCCTCTTTCCCCTCCTGGCAGAACTCACAGTTTGAGAATATTCCTGCTTTGCATCTGCCCCACACTGGCCCAGAAGGGGTAACAGAGCCCTAGGGAGGCTACACAGAAGGCAGCCATTTAGGGAGGGGCTGCAAGGAGCAGCAAATCAGGGGTGGGCAGGCCCATATAAGAGGCCTGCAGGGCAGAGCAGCTTCAGTTGGTCACTGGAACTTGAGGAGGGAGAACTGGCTGCCTTGCAGGAGGAAAAATCCAACACCCTAGACAGAATAGTACAGTAATGAGGAGGATCGGGGGAGTGAGAGCCAGTTCCTGGCTGACTGCTTAGACTGGCATGCAGAGGCCCTGAGATAAGGGCGGAGAAGGCACTGGGGCTACAGGAAAACAGACCAGGGAAATATACTGAGAGGTTTAAGGGGATGCGGCACGTGGCTGCCATCTTCAAGGTCCCTGAGCCTGGACCCAGAGTAACAGGCAAGCCTGGGTCCCTCACCCCTACCCCCACTGACGACTGAGGAAGTGGATGGACCATTGGACTGAGGTACTGTCCCCCAAAAAGAGAGAGCACAGGATGTGGTACAGCCAGAGGGCTGTGTCATGAAGATGATGCCATGGTCCTCAGAGTGACACAGGTCCAGGAGCAGAAGTGATTATGGGCAAGACACCAACAAGTGTTGGCATACCAACCTGAGGAGCTGATCTGCAAGACGACCAGCAGGAGGCGCTAGTGTGGTGAGTTGCACCCTGTCACCATCTCTATAATCCCTTGGAGGACATGAGATCTTTTTAGCTTCTAGATGAGTATGCATTCTAAATAAATAGACTACCTCTACTAGTGTCTCTCTATCTTCACTCTGAAAGGAATCAGCCAGGGTGTGCGGGGAAACATGATACTAATCATTGGTTAGCAGGATGGTGGGTTGAATGTTTTTCTTTGAAGAGAGGTGTCACTTCTCTTGATGGCAACTGAATTTCTCTTTTTATGGATTGCCAATTACTTAAATCTGGCACCAGGGAAATAGAAGTTGCCAGAGGAACCCAACAGTGACATGTATAAGTGTTTGCAGGATTAGACAGGGTAGACAACATGTCTTACTGAATGGTTATAAAGTACAGTAAAGTAAAAATTCATACCACTATGATTTCAAAAAGTCCTGCAGTCTCCCCTCAGACAAAATCCCATTGACATCCATGCAAGTTTTAAGTGAGTCAGGATTTCACAACCTGGACCCCATCAGTACAAAATTATGTTACTTGGAAATTTTCATTTGTTATAACAAAGATCTTACTGAGGCTCCTTTTCTCGGTCATGATGAATTTTGGTCTTCTTTATTAATAGTGGTCACTTTTTTTTACAGCCTGTAATTGAAATATCAGATAGCTGCTTTGAGCAGAAAATTTCTCAAAATAAGAGGTGAAAGTTAGGTTATTTTTAATACAAATGGCTTGATTCCAGATTAAATGGAGCACCAAATTAGTCAGTGATTGGATAAAGTCAGAGGCATAAGAATGATAACATAGCATTACCTTACATTCATGTGGTTGGGGCGAGGGGGGAATAGATCTTTCTATTCAGAGGTTTAATTCTTAAACCTATGAATTAAACTTATGTATTTAAAAATCTATACAAATGGATAGTCTACACTGTGAAGCCTTTTTTGCTGTTAGTTTGGATCAGGAAAAAGTTTAAAACAAATGTAATTTAGAAAAGCAGGCTGGGCACATATGTAACTGCACATATGTACCATTCATGAAAAATTTCATAGGGATTATGTGTACAAAGGAAACTTAGGCAAACTCCTACTGAAATCAAGACTCTTTAGGATTTGGCCCATTGCAATTAGTAATTAGATAACAGCCTCCTTGGTTTAGAATGAACTGTAGGGTCCTGATTTGGGGCTTCAACCAATCACTGACACTCAAACTGGTTTTCCAGAAAAGACATCCTCCATGGAATAGGCCACACAAACTCCCCACAAGCCCGGTGGTCGCAAGAGATCAATGGAGATTTTTCCATGAGGGTAGCAGGAACATAAGGAAAACTGCATGAGAATCACCTCCTTTTATCCTGTGCCTCTGGGTTTCCCCAAGGGTAGAAGAAAAAGTTATAAATTAACCATACGCTAAGACTGAGTAATAGTCAATGGCAAACAAGTAGTAATGGCAAGTGCAAGGAGGGCCAAATTCTTAGCTCCAATTCCATCCCTTTCACTCTGCCTAACTTGCATTCAGGTAACTTAATTTGACTGTAGCATATTTCCCCAACAGGGGAATTCTCAGTTGGTGTAAAGCCAGTGGAGCCAGCGCTTATACCACCCTCCTCATATGGCATAGCAGGCATGATGAGGCAGAAAGGAAACTGAATGGAGTTTTGCTCTCGTAACACAATTCTCAACTGGCATATGGCCCCTTAATCATAGCAGCCAACGGCTGTAAATTAGAGTCAATCCTAGGCTGTGCTGATTTACATTAGGACTGTGCCAGCTTGAAAATGTGGGATTCCCTGAGAGTTCCCCACCTGTCTTATACCAAGAATATATTAATAGAGACAATCTGACCTATGTATGTGTATTGTGCATAAGGTTGTATAAAAATTAAGGTATATTAGACAAATAGCTCATTGTTATAAAAAGACTATTTTAAGACAATACTCAACCTTAACTTTTAGAATATCTTAACTCTAAATGCTTAATTTTTAAGCGTTAACATTGCATTTCATGTCCTACTTTTCTTCTTCATGAGGTACAGATACATAATCCATTTGGCAAATATGTTAGTATTTAAAATCAAATACACTTATCTAAGCAAGTGACGAAACAGAGTGGTAACACCTAGCCTGATTCTAATGGAATGGACATGGCTGTGGAAAACCCTCACTACTTTGCCTACGCATTTCCGCATCTGAACATGTTCAATTAAATCCTTGGAAGATAAACAGCCTGGATATTGTTCACTTTGTCAAAAGCTGCTCCAAGTCTTAGGAGGAAACGAGGAGATGCTACACAATTTAATTTCATTAGATATAGCAATATTCAATAAAATTGCATTTATTAAGCACCTCATTAAAGCAGATGTTCTCTGGCTATGATCCAGTTGACCAGGCCTTAATGCTCTTTCTGAGCTCACCAGTTCAAATTGAAACAGACTAGGTATGCGCATTTTTGACTTGACATTGATATTATAATGCCTTGTACGAGAGTAATGGTATTAATGCATCCTTAATATCATCCCAGCTCTTATTCCAACCTGGCAGTTTATCTTATCCCAAAGTGGTGATCCAGCATCCCTGAAAAACTTCAGGCACTCAGGATTCAATTCAGCCTTCACGTACATGAGTCTGCATTGCCACTTACCTTTTTAAACCTGCTACTGCACTTGAAATTGCCTGCACTGTAGCCGATGAGTAGAAATTATGCAGTGTGGTTTGCCTGTAAATCTGAAGCCAAGAATGAGCCTTAAGAGTGTGTTAGTTTCTCAAAGGGATAATCAGAGAAATATTAAGATTGTTGAAAGATCTGACAGAATAGGAAAATGTTGGAACCCTCTCCTTACCCCCACCCATTCCTCAGACACTTACATGGAATTTAAAAAAATTGTATTATTAAAAGAGCTTTCTTATTAAAGTTAGTAATCTTTCTGCTTGGTTTGTTAATGTTGATGGTGCTGACTCATTTGCACCATGTTTCAATTGAATAGTCATTCATATGTCAGTGCTAATGGATCATATTTTTGTTCACTAGACCCTATTGCTGAATGATGAAACATGGCTTCTAATCCAAGCATCAGGCACAGAGCTGTGCAATGCCCTTTCTATCTGCTTGGGCCCGGAACTGTAACAGCAAGTTTGGGAAGGCTAAACTTACTAACTTTCTTTTAAAAACTGCAATAGCTGTTTTCAGAAGAGATACTGAACACACCTACTGCACAGGTGTGAACTACTGGATGTTAAAGAAAAAGTAGCTCAAGGACAAGAGGCAGCAGCTCCATTATTTTTTGCCACATGAGAAATGCTAGTCACGTCGTTTAATGCATTAGTGAAAAGCACTCAGATATTACAGTGATGAGCGTGGTATAGGAACAAATATAAAATAGAATTCTCCCACAAAAACTGATACATTGATGACCTGTAAATGAAACCCTTATTTAGGACCCAATTACGCCACACCAGTGAGGCTGCCTAGGTACACAAGATTTTACAAGTGAAATCTTATGAGTCCTAAGGAAGATTGATCAATGTTGATAGTTTCATCAAGAATGAGGTTAAAGGAGATGTGCTTAGCTACAAGTGTTGCACAGAAGTTGGTGAAATTATGGACTGATAACAATATTGTTGGTACTAAAGTGAAAATTGATCAGTGTACTAACCATATTATTCTATGGTCTGGAAGCAGCTGCATTAAATGAAACAGATATCGGAAGACTGGAAGCAGTAGAGATGAGATTTTTCAGAAGATGGCAGGTGTAAAGTGGAATGATTTTATAATAAATGAGAAAGTTAGGAGAGTAGGATGTGAAAGTCACCTAGATTATGTGGGACCAATCTAATGACAGTTCAGATTTCAGACTCATTTAATCTTTGACCTCTTTGCTGAGATTACTCAAAATGATGCCAGTTATGATGGTGGCTTTTTTCTGAGATGTACTCTTCTCCTCTAGGGAATGGACAAGTAAGTAATTAACTTCATAAAGGGTCTGGGGTTGGCTGCAATCTAAAAGAAATGGTGGGGAAACCATCAAAGACAAACAAATGATAGGATGCCAAAGAAAATAATTCAAATATCACCAAGGTAGTCAGATCTAGAGGCCAACTGACAACTAGATTGTGGGACATTATACACAGGGACATGACCAGGCTGGGCTTAATGGAGGAACAAGCCCCGGACAGGAATGAATGGTGACTCTGTACTATTCCCCATGTCTGTAAAGATGCTTTGGGATGAGAAATAGTGAGGCAGTGGTAGGGAGGGAAAGGTAGTGCAGTTATTTCTTTCCTCTCTAATGAAGCTGTGAAAGAGGCATCCTTAAATTAGCTGCAGGTCTGGGGATCACAAACAAGAATATGAGTGTCTTACACTGAGAGTAGCAACAATGATGCTAGATGAAGAATGTATGAGTGCCCTCCCTCATCTACTGCAAGACAGTAGGGCTGAGCTAGTGAGGAGTGCGGGATACACCAGTTATAGAGGTGTAGCAAGTCCCATTCCCAATGCACTTCCTCTAATAACTTTGGAATACATAATGAACTACAACTTAGATAGCATGCCATCCTCCCCTGCCCCAAAATAACTCAGCCATACAGAATATTAACTGAGTTCCGACTATGCAATGAACACTTTTTATAATATTGTCTAGTTCAATTTCGTCCATGTATACATTCCTAGATCATCTTACTTTATTTAGCAGCTTGCTCCTTTCTATTGCTCTGTTCATTACTGCACATCTTTTTCACACATACACATACAGTAAAAGAGATAACCTCGATGGATTTAGAACATTGTCACAGTAGAATGGTCCTCTGTTGTTAGATAAATGCCAGGGCAGAGATGCGAGACATCTATTGAAAGTAAATGTCGAAGTATATTGAGAGACATTGATTCTAAGAAAATGTTCTGCTAGACAGACTTCAATTCTCTTATACAAACTGCATTATAATTGGCTGAGGGAACAACTTTCAAAAATGCTTCAGCCAATCAGTGAGCAGCTGTATTTTCACAAAAAAATAAGCTGTTTTCTAATTAGTCAAAGTTCTATTATTTGTCAGTAAGTAAGGCTCAGTCACTGAGTAAGTCAAAAAGCTGTTGCAGACTTCATTTTCTGTAAGTTTCTAATATAGACATAATTTTACTGTGTATGACTCTGATCCTGCAATTTGACCAATGCAAGCAGAACCCTGCATCTGTGCAGAGTCCTGGTGACAACAGGGGACCTCAAATAGGTGTAAGCACCTGCTGTCATAAACAGATAGCTACGGGTTAACGTTTCTTTCACCTGTAAAGGGTTAACAAAGGGAACCAAACACCTGACCAGAGGACCAATCAGGAAACAAGATTTTTAAAAGCTCACGGAGGGAATGTTTGGGTGTGTATCCCTTTGTCTGTGTCTTTTGTCTGTCTCTCGGCTATGAGAGGGATCTTTCTATCTTCAAGCTTCTAACTTCATTTCCAAGTGAGACAAAGTAGAAAAACAATAGTTTAGTGGTTTTGTATTACATGGGTAGTGCGATGTTAAATTGATTCGTTTTTGAATAAGCTTAGCAATATTTTCTTTTAAGCAATGACCCTGTAATGTATCTGATACAGAACCATTTAGTCTGTTCTTCTTTGTAATACAGCTTTCACTTAAAACCCTGTTGATTTTCTTTCTAAGTGGAAAAAAGCTAGGGATAGAATCCCTGTGCAGATACGGTCTCTCCAGGAAAGAACGGAGAGAAAAAGAAGAGGGAAGTAATGCCCCCTGTGTCATCAAGATTAAGTACAGTAAACTTCCAGAGAACCCACGGAGGGGAACCGGGACGAATAAAGAAGAAGACAAGGAGGGGTTATTCCCGTGTGGTAAGACTACAGCATCGAGTCGTGGGTCCCCAGGAAACGTTTGGAGACCAGAGTGAGCCAAACACTGGAAATTTTTGGCTGGTGGCAGCGCTATCAGATCCAAGCTGGTAATTAAGCTTGGAGGTTTCATGCAGGCACCCACATTTTGGACTCTAAGGTTCAGAATTAGGAATTATGCCTATGACACCTGCCCAAGCAGATAAGATTACAGGAGCAGTCCCAGTAGTTGGACATATGATAACTCATTTTATTTAACAGTTAGTAGAGCTAGGCCTAACTCAAAATATCAGATCTACACTGTTTTGAATGTATAGTTCCCTGTGCTAGACAGTTATATTGTGTGATTCCACGTTATGTTTAAAGTAACATTACAAATAATTAACTACCAAGATTTAACTAAATGTTGAAATCTGAAACTAAATGGAGTCTGAGACTCTGCCAGACAGACTTCTGGATGGCTGATTCTTACTTGCTGATAAAGTTACAATAATAAAACTTCAGTGTGTCAAAAAAAAATGTATCCACAAAAAACCTTTGGTGTCCTGCCGAAGTATCATAAAAACATGTTCAACTCTCAAAAATTGCAAGATTGCTCACATATTCTGTGGTTTAAGGCACAACAAGGTCACTTCTTCTTTAACCATGATTCAGTTCATTACTACTACCCATAAAGAAATCCCTTCCCACCTGGATAGATCTACTGACAGCTGTTTCAATTTCCATCAGACTTTGAGATGGACAACGTAAGTGAAATGAGCAGAGATCAGCAATGAACTAGCTTTTTCTTCTGTTTTTTTTATAAAGTCATTTAATTTATTTTTAATGGCTTGGAGAGTTTGGAAAAGCATGAGCCTCGAGAGTCTAATCCTTTTCAGAATATATATTTCCTCTCTATTTTCAGTTGTGAATTTGACAGCACTTTGTGTATGGTCAGTTTCACTGGTGCAAATGGCTGAAGCTGTGCCATAGTACCAAACAAAACTAAACATTTGAATAAAATAAAAATTACAAAAATGACACCTGCTGGAATCAGGTGTATTGATGAGAAATGAAAATTACAAAACAATACATGGAAACAAAAGCCAAGCCTTTTCCTCAGGCTTGGCTGTTCCCATATTTACTTCACCCCAGTTGCAGACTTGTCTGCTCATAGGGATATTTGTCCCCCTAAAGTAGGTGATAGTTCTAGCTCATTCTGCTAGAAAGCTATCCTCACTTCCTTATGTTCATAGAGGATTATGAGGAGTCACACCTTCCCTAACAATTAAGCAAATGAGTCCCTAATGAGACAGCAAAGTTCCTAATTGGCCTGCAGCTTTCTACAGGATTCCAATGCCTGCTAACAGAGTGAGAAATACGAGAATCCTAGGACTGTGGGGATAGATATGAAGGCAGCCAGTCTGTCTACCATCTGGATGTTCTCTGGTTCCCCTGCTGGCTCATATCCAGCATGGAGCTCTTGGCAGAAGGAGAGATGAGGCAGAGGCACACAGTTGCTCCAATGCCCTGCTGCCAAGGGAGGTGAGTTGTCAATACAGCAGAACAGGAACTATTGGAGTGGTCAGGGTTGAAGGGTGGGACAGAGGCTGAGTAGACTAGGATAGAGACTCAATATGGTTCCTGGTTCCAGCCTCCGTAATTGCCTCTGTCTCCCCACAAACCCTCACTGCCACCATATTGGAGGGCTACAGCAAATAAGTTTGTGCCTCTCCCACATCTGCTTGGGGGAGTTCTGTGCAGAGGTCCCTGACAAAAAATATCATACGTGCAGCTGCAGGCATACCTGCCACGTGTGGAATTATACACACAGTAACTGGACATGAAAAATGTCAGTTAGACAACTAATTTGTCACATGCATATGTGCAAATACATACACAGTTGCAGTAATTGTGTGCATGCAAATTCCACTCTCACATTTTGCACATGAAAGGTTGGGCCTTTTTCTTCCCTCCAAATTCAGAAACTGGTGAGATTTCGGCTGCAGCTGAACTTTGCCCATTGCTGTAATACCATAAATCACTGTCTGTATTCTCTCTGTCCTACATAAGCAGGGGGTTTTCAATGCATTTACAACTAGCTGCAATGACTATTATGAGAAAAGGAAAAAAAGGAAAGAAGAAAACACTCATGACTAGAGTTGGTCTAACAATAGGCATCAAATCATTTACTTAATACATCTTGCAATACTTTTTAGATAAATAATTTGATGACTATCTTTTCAATTATTCAATAAGATCTATTCATGATCGAGAACTGCTGAAGAGCTGTCACTTCATTATCTGAAGAAGCTGTGGTACAGCCAAATCAGTCTGATACCCAGTAGTGGAAAGGGACAGACAATATGAGAGTGAAGGAGACATAGCTGTGGGAAGTAATGGGGATTCTGGCTCAAGCCAGAGGTGGTTTACTATAATTGCTGCTAGATGATCTAACATACACTTTCATTCTGTAATACACCCCTGGGTAATTCCTCCAAAAGTCTGGCTGCTGGCTGATTAGCTGTAACACCTGAATGCCAGAGAGGTGCAATTTCAGATGTGACATTGCTGATCTATTATTTGCAGAACACATCACATGCTAGTGTTAATGGAGGTTGGGAGTGGGACCTATTAGAAAAAGAGTCTGCAGTACAGACATAAAGAGCTTTTCTTTCTGCTCACTGTTTTTTTTGGGGGGGAGGGGGTTGTTTTTTTTGTTATCTTTTCATATGTCTGCAGGATTTTTCCCCCTTCTATCCTTTATGCTGTGGCAGTAGTGTTGAATGCTGATGAAGCAATACTTAGCACTATTTCAAGAAATGCATAACTTTTCGTACCGCTCTACTGTTTCTATAGTTAGTAGGGTTAATAGCAGGTTTTAGAGACTCTAAGACTGGTGAATATATATACATAAAAGGTAGCAAAAGAGAATAGTTAATGAAAGGTTTCTGAGGAGGGTACCTGAAAAGGGTAACCAGATAGACATACTATACAAGAATAAAAGCACTTAACAATGTAGTGTCACCTGTAAGAGGTGCCTAAATAAGCTGAAGCTTTAATAAAAGTTAATGTTTATCCCTCTCCTGTCATTTCACTGATACCATTTTGCTGGTATGAGGTATTGAATATCTTCCTAATCTAATCTATCATCTACCCAGCCAATTATACTGCATCCATCCTGCCGTTAGAAGTAACCTGTACACTTAACCTGCTCTTGTCTAGGTAGCAGTAGGTGCGTTGAATTACCTAATTACCTCGGGGACCAAGGCAAATTGTGTGTTTCAATATCTGAGTATCTCTAAAACAATTACAATCACAGCCCATGACAAGCATCCATGATATTTCAGTTATAAGTGGGCAGAACCTCATATGTTAAAAATTCATACATGCTTCAAATGCCATTTGTTAAATGAGGACCATATTGATAAGGGCTGCATTTTTTGGTTATTTATAAAGTTGCCTTTTGGGGGGGATGTAGTTTTTTTTTAAATAAAGAACTGAAGCTTTATTTTAAACGTGGCACTCAACCATAACTCAATCCATGTTTATATGAAGTAATTTTTTTCTTAAAGGTTCAAAAATAGTAATGAAATATGAGTTGACAACAATTTTGTATTCCATTTGTTCAATCTCTGTATAATAAACAAAGGCTCTGAAAACCACACACAGTGCTCTTCGTTGTGTGGTACATAGTAAGATATGTATGATGACTGGGAATGAGGCGTGAGCCATACAAATCCAAACTCCCTCAAAGTTTGGAGCTGTTCAAATTTGCTGTTTCAGTTTGGTCCAGTATAAAAATGCAAATTTCCTCACACTTAGAGCAGGAAAAGTTTGTATACAGTGTTCTGCTTTAATAGTTCTAATAATGAGATGATGGTGAAATCCTGGCCCCATCGACCTCAATGGGAACTTTGCCATTGGCATTGATAAGGTGAAATTCTGGCCCTTTCTGTCTAGAAAGTCCTGCATATAGTTATGGACACATAAGGACTTTAAGAAGTGAACTTTCCTGTAATTGCACTGCTCAAAGACATATATTGCATGGGCATATTCCAAAAAGTTTTGCCCACCCACCCATCTAAACTCATTTCATTTCTGTTGAAAACAGATTTGGAAACCAGATCTCCAGAAGGGAAATTCTAGTCCATAACTCACTGGAACACATGCTGCAAACTTTTATGCACATGCTGATGGCTACTTGTGCAAGTAGTCACACTGAAGTCAAGGCGATTACTCACATGAGGAAGGCTAAACAGGTGCATAATTGTTTTCAGGATAGAGGCCAATATAAAATAAGCACAAATAACTCACTTATTGCATAGCTTTAATCAAATTATAAAGGAGTTTATTAGAACGAATGTGTTATGTATGAAAAATGAGATAATAGATATGAGTGTTCTGGTTGAATTCATTCTGTAGGGTGAATCTCACCCAGCTTGTAAGCGTAGTGGCAGTTACTGATATTATTTTAAGCTCTGACTGCTGGGCACATGATGTGGCACAATGAGTGCTGAATAAATAAATAAATGGAAGAGTACTAAAATCGGAAAGAATCTTGTCTTGAGAGGAGCTTAACGCAGATCCATCTCTTCTCAGCAGAGCTGCTCTGAGTAACTAGAGTGGGCTTAGAGCACCTCTCTGTGGCATTTTAGTGAGCTATTGCACTTTATGTTCTCATCTAGAAAGTAACTTATTTCTTGTGACCCGAAGAAAAAATAAAGAAAAAAAACTTAAATAAGAAAAAAGAAACATCATGAAAAAGTAATGAGTTAACAAATGGAAAAAATGTGTTTTCCCCTAGCAAATAGTTTCTTGCAACAGTTTGTTAATGTTGGTGGTGCTATGAGTGCATTGTAGAATTCAGAAATCAATGTCTGCTGTATGTTTTAAAAATCAGTTATTTTCAATGGTATAATATTGATTGAAACATGAATTTAAGCACCTTAAAGTCTTATATAATGTAATAAACAATAATAATAAGGGACACTCAAAGACATTATTATTGGGATAAGAGTGCTAACCCTAAGTATATCAAAGGTTGCATTTATAGAACTATAACTAGCCTTCGTGTGATCTCTTTGATTTAAGTAGAGCTGTAGCTGCTAACACTAGGACTGAATTTAGCCCCTTACATTCCCACACACAAAAAAATTATCTAACTTAAAAGTTCAGGTTACTTAAGTTCCAGTCAATGCAATCGCTATGGATGTTAGGGTGTGCCCGAGTTCTATGCAACCACACAGAGTCAAGAGAAGTAAAACTAACTCCAGAAGGGCATGGTGTGCAGACTGCTGTGTCACTGCTACATCACCAGGGTCTCCCCTACATCACTACTGTCATAAACAGATAGCTAAGGGTTAATGTTTCTTTTACCTGTAAAGGCTTAACAAAGGGAACCAAACACCTGACCAGAGGACCAATCAGGGAACTGGATTTTTCAAAGTCAGGGAGGGAATTTTTGGGGTCTGAGTCTTTTGTCTGTCTCTGAGCTATGAAAAGGTTCTTTCTATCTTCTAATCTTCTGTTTCCAAATTGTAAGTACAGTTAGAAAAACAATATAGGCTTTTATGTTGTTTTGGGTGTATTTACATGTGTGTAACTTGCTGGAATGTTTCAAATTGGATATCTTTTTGAATCAGACTGTTTATTCATTTTTTTCTTTTAAGCAATTGATCCTGTATTATTGTCATCTTGATACAGAGAAATTTTGATGTCTTTTTTCTTTCTTTTTTTTATATAAAGTTTTCTTTTTAAGACTTGTTTGATTTTTCTCTCTGGGTAGGCTAAGGAACAAGGGGAGGGAATTCTCTTTGTGTTAGATCTACGGAGGATAAGCTCTGCAGCACCAGGGAATTGGTGGGAGGGGGAAAGAGAGATAGAATCATTTCTGTTTCCTTGAATTTGGGGTTTGTCTCTTTGTGGAAGAGTGGAGACATGCTTCTTGGTATTGTGATGTAAAGAGTTTGCATCAGTAACTCTCAGGTTAGCCCAGAGAGGAAAGTCTGGGTGGGAGAGAGAGGGGGAAGGGAAGTGGGTTATTTCCCTTTGTTGTGGACTCAAGGCATCTGAGTCTTGGGGGTTCCCCAGGGAAGGTTTTGGGGAGACCAGAGTGAGCCAAAACACTGGAATTTTTGGATGGTGGCAGCGAGATCAGATCTAAGCTGGTAATTAAGCTTAGCGGAGTTTATGCTAGTACCTCGTATTTGAACTCTAAGGTTCAGATTGAGGAATTATACTATGACAACTACATCAGGTAAATCTTCAGATGGCTGCTTAAGCCAGTTCCAAGACAGCATGAAACAGCTTCATTGGGGCTGCAAAGTCACTATATTAGGGTAATTATGTCTAATTATCTTTGGTGATAAATTCAGTTGCGCGGATACCAGGAATAACTTCATATGTTAAAATGGTAGATTTGAAAAGTTTTACATTCGGGAGATATCATGGCAATGTGTATGGGGTAACTACTGGGTTGGCTTAACTGTTCTTTCAAGAGTGAGATTAATAGAGAAAATTTCACAGGTGGCTCATTTTAAATGTGTCCTTAGCCAAAATTCATAGTTTTACCCAAAGAAGCATAAAAAGTTAAATTGTGTATAAAATACTCACACAACAAAAAACAAAAGCTTTTAATATGGAGACTAACCTTAATCATTTAATGTGGAACGGAATAATGGGATTTAAATTTTTATATAAGTGCAAATCTCCTTGCAACCTTAACTATATAATCACTAACACCGCCATAATACTACACCTGAAATACATTAGCTCACCGTCTCACAATCAAAAGATAATTTACAAAAGAGATTGGTCTGGTTACACTCATTGCTATATTGTCTAAGGGACTTTGAGCCCTAAACTTGTAGAAAAGAATGGGACTCACCATAATAAAACAACAAAAATAATTAAAAAATAAAATCATCAGGGAATGAGGCCTCACTGTCCTTGCACTTGGGGAAACTTTCCATTGAATGAATGCTAAAGAAAAAATAATGTAAGTCACATTCCCCAAAGAAAGCTTTTTTTTACTTTCCATGGTGAAACATTCCCACTGAAAATTCATGTACATTTTAATTTAGATGAGCGTTTATCATTTCTGAAGCTTAAATCCCCCATAACTGTCCCCTAACCAGCATTTATATATAATGCTTTTGTTAGTCTGTCAAGGCAATCTTGTGATTTTTTTTCGCTATTATTGCTGAGGCCATTTTTGCAAGGATTATAACAAATGACAAATATGAAAAGATATGAAAAGGTATTTATTCTCAAGCTTAAGTCAGCTTTCCTACTCTTTGAAGTATAAGCCTCTTTTTGAATTTTATCCAAATACCCAGACAACTTGTGTGAAAATGTCTTATGATGCAAAGGTCTGTGAGATGACCATAGAATTCAGAGAGTATCTCCTGCCCATTGGGAACTTTCAAAATGAAAAGGATTCTTACTACAGCTTATTGCAGCTGTTTGAAAGTGGATTGGTCAGTAAGCCTTTTGCTAATTTCATTCAAACTCATTTTATTTAGAAACAATGTTCCAGTCATGTTTTATATTTTTAGCCTGACTGTAGCTGAGGGAAGCTGAAGAAATGCAATCAAATTTCTATTCTTTAGGCAGCCTGCTACAATGAGAGATGAGGCACTCAGCCAAATCCTGTATCTCCTGCCATATAGAATATCTTCTGTTTTTCTGGCAATGTGGACAACTTAAAGAAGCTGAGAAGTTAAGCAGTTATCTTCAATATGCCAAGGACCACTGTTTTTTGTGCTAAATGGCCTTCCTTTTCCTTTAACAGTCTAGGACTCAGATGATAAAATGTAGCCATTACCAAAATTCCATTCTGAACATAGCATAGCAGCGCTCAACAGATTTCACCTGTTAGCAACAGAGGAGGGTGTATAACGATAACAAAACCATTCATCTGTTGCATCTTGACTCTTCTTTTGTTCATGAATTACATAGGAGCAGATGGTGATTTTTCTAGAGTTTATCAATTGTTTTCATTATCTGCAGAATGTCATTTGTGAATTATTCTCAGTCTGTAACTCAACCCCAAGCAATTAAGTTGCAAGAATTCTAAATTCAACCTCTTTGATTAGACATGTGTCTGCTCCCTCAGTGGGTGAGCATAAATCTTAGACTCAGGTCCCTTCTGCAAATAGTATTTCTTATTTATTTCTCAATAGCGCCCAAAAGCTCAGCCAGAATCAGGGGCCTGTTCTACAAATGCAAACACAGATCATGCCCTTAAGACTATACACACATGATTTTGAATTACTATATACTTTCTGCAAACATTCTTCAATATTCACTTTACTAGAATAAATATGTTGAAAATACAAGTTAACTCATTGGTTGAAAATCTGAAGGAAATGAACAAAAAAGAGGTACAAATATAGTTGGAAAATGTGTTTAGAGTGTCAAATTAATACTTGTGAAATTTCTCTTTTCAACATTTGTCCAGCTCTAGTTTGTAGTGAAATATCTACTTCCTGCTACTCCTAGAAAACCAGAACTTGACAAAGGATCACCCAACTAACTTAAGTGTCTTTGAGTACAAGCAAAATGAGTCAACAAGTCAGAAATCAGAACTGGAAAAGGCAATTAGACCATCTAGTCAATTTCCCTACTAGTGCGATATTATTCATACCCATATATTATCTAGTGTTTTAGCCAGTCTTGTCTGAAACATCCAAAATGATGGCTGACAAAGTGGGAAGTTTATAACTCTAACTCCATCAAATGTCAAAACAAAAAGGATCAGAGCATCTGCTCCAGGGGCAGCTCCGGGCCCCAGCACGCCAAGCGGGTGCTTGGGGCAGCATGCCACAGGGGGCATTCTGCTGGTCGCCAGGAAGGCGGCAGGCAGGGTACCTTTGCCGGTATGCCTGCGTAGGGTCCGCTGGGCCCGCGGCTCCACCAAAGCCGCGGGACCAGCGAGCAGCAGAGCGCCCCCCGCGGCATGCCGCCGTGCTTGGGGTGGTGAAATGTCTAGAGCCGTCCCTGATCTGCTCTGAACTGTAGATTCTTATCTGGTGAAGATCCTCTAAGCTACCCCAAGTGACTACCTAGTCCAACCCCCTACCAGCCAATAAGAATTTGGCCCAGCTCTGTCAGTCCCTTGCAGCATCTCCCTCATACAAGTATTAGGGGGCACAGATGAGGAATGCTTCAATTTATGCAAGAGACTGAGACTTGCACCTGATCTGCAAACAGCATGAAATTCAGGTCGTAAGCTTGTGCTGAGATCCTGCAAACTAGCCACTGATAAACCCAAAACACTGGACTCATGCCCAAAGTTGCAACAAACATTTAATTGTCTATAAAACAAGCTAAGACAAAACCCCTGATTGCAGGAAAAAAGCAGACAGTGTATTCAAAACACTTGCACTAAATAGAAATGCCTTCCTGATCTGAGCAGCCAAACCCACAGCACTCCGGGAGAACTGGTGGTAACAAAACATATGCAGTCTCAACCCAAACTTAAGATGGAAGGGAGGGGCAAAAGAGGGCACCAAGACTGACGACCACAAATCTGAGAGAAGCATAGGGTAGCTCCTCCACATATACACTCCCAACAGGGCAGGGAGAAGTACTCAAGCATCTCCTCACATACTATGAGCTGGCCAGCTACTGGGTGGGGCATGGAGCACCCATACTCCAGCTGGCATGTGAAGTATTAGGCATGTCAGAGGCAAAAGGAATGACCTGCGGTAGCCTCTCCCCATTCCATGCCTGGACTAATCAAAGACCCACACTGGCTAGCAAGAAGCCTTTCTTGAAGTCCTTGCAGCAGCCAAACTCCCACTGAAGTCAATAGGAATTTTGCCATTGTAATGACTTTGGAATTTGGTCCTCAGAGAACAATTTTTGGAGGAAGATAAGTCTTCCAGTTTCATTCACTCTGATTTGTACAGGGCTTCATGGAGCTGCAAATAATGTGAGCAGGCATCAGCAGAAAAACGTAATCAAAACCCCACAGCTGTATAGGATTCTAGCTTAGGGCCAGAATGTGACACTCTCACTCACACTGAGCAGTACTAGCTAGTTTGTAAGACTGCACAAGCCTCCCACATCTCATGCTCTATTCTTTCATTTGAATCTCTGATATTGAGAAGCAGGCAGCATGTCTCAGCCAGTTCCCAGATCATCTAAACTAAGTTCCACCAAGCTAACTGACATTACCAGTATGTCTTTGATTCCCATAATGTAGGAGTAATGTGCAACTTATCCATGTTACCTTCAAGCTAAATTTGCCAAATCTCCTCCACTAATTAAGAACTCATCGGAGATACTCTTGTGACAATATCCTTCAGCATAAGGCTACAGGACTGTTCAGATATTCTTGTTATTTTTTTCCTTTGAGCTGTAACCTCAGAGGTTTGGTTGCTACATTGGTTATGAAGAGCGGGGCCATTCCTAGTGACAGTAGTATCACTAGCAGTATCTCAGCGCTATTAAGCTAAGGACTATACACACAGCTAATAAAAAGGCAGCTCCTAAGCCCAAAAGATCACAGTCTAGTTTGTGATGGCATACAGGTAGATAAAACAAGCAGGAAGAGGGAAAGGCACCAGTGAAACAGTCACATTTAGTATATCAACCATCATTTTCAGCACACCAACCACCTAGCCTTATATGTTTCATAAGTCGGGCCCTACCAAAATTCATGGTCCATTTTGATCAATTTCACAGCCAGGGGGTGGGGGAGGTTGAATTGGTCAATTTCACGTTTTCAGATGTTTACATTTGAAATTTCATGGTGTTGTAACCATGTGGATTCCACCCCAAAAGGTACACAGAGGTGGATCTGATCTTCCCCCCTGAGCAGCTGTGGAGGTGAAGAGGAAGTCCTGTCCCTCCCCAGCCTGGTAGGGACTCACAGCTAGGAAGGATCCCCCAGCTGGGGCACTCCAAGCAGCTGGGAGAGATCGGACCCACATCCACAAGCCTCCTCCAGGTGCAGGGGGAGCACCTGGAGATGGGTCTGATCTCCCAATGAGAGTGGCTCTGCGGAGGAAGGACAAGTTCTGTCCCTCCCCAGCTTGGTTGGGACTTGCAACTGAGAACCCACAGCTAGGGCGCTCCCAGGAGCACAGGGGGAAAATCAGATTTCACGGGGAAGGCTTATTTCATGGTCCAGGACACATTTTTCATGGCCTTGAAATTAGTAGGACCCTATTTATGAGCATTACATACAACTGAGTTTTAAGAAGGGTCTTGAGTGTAAGCTATCTTGGATGCCTGCTCTGTAAAAATCTAGTTGTGTATCCAGTGAGGGGTAGAGGGATAGACATGTATCTACAGCCAAGATCTCATGTTATTTTTGACAGTATTCTTTGTCACAAACTTGAAAGGTTTTGCTACTCTGACATCATGTGTTCACAATGGGTAAGGGATGACTGAAACAAAACCTATCACTGGCAACCTTCAGCGTGTGTTTGTGTGCATGTGTTCTTTATTCACTTCTGCTATTTTCAAAATTCAGGTTCTGTTGAATTTCTTTAAATACCCTTGAAATATACATATGTATGTCAATAGTGGTGTCCATGTGATGAAACAGGAGACCCTGCTATCAAATTCAATGTAAATCATGCATTTTGCATTGCTTCTCTGCTCAGTAAACTACGGGTCCCAAATGAAATTATTAGCAGGTTTAAAACAAATAAAAGGAAGTATTTCTTCACACAATGCATAGTCAACCTGTGGAACTCTTTGCCAGAGGATGTTGTGAAGGCCAACACAATAATAGGGTTAAAAAAAAAGAACTAGATAAGTTCATGGAGGATAGGTCCATCAATGGCTATTAGCCAGGATGGGTAGTGATGATGTCCTTAGCCTCTGTTTGCTAGAAGTTGGGAAGGGCAACAGGGGATGGATCACTTGATGATTACCTATTCTGTTCATTCGTTCTGGGGCACCTGGCATTGGCCACTGTTGGAAGACAGGATATTGGGCGAGATGGATAATTGGTCTGACGCAGTATGGCCGCACTTATATATTAAAAAGGTATTCTTTCAGTTTTGTGAGCAACTGAAGCTTATTGAAAGGCATTTCTGATAATTAAGTTGGAATTTTAATCAATTGTTGACTGGAGGGGACTAGAGAGGCATATATTTTTTTTTAAATACAACAGCACCAAAATTTTCTTTTTAGTGCAAATAAAAGAAAAATCTTCAGAAAGAATTTTGGATATTTCAGAGCAGGATCTGTTTTCAAATGTGTACTTATTTCTCCTTGAATATGAATAATGTTTTTTTTCTCTTTCTCTGATATTGTACTTTCACAGTGGTGCTTAATGTCATTTGGGATTGAAGGCCTTTATTTTTCTTTTGGTTACTGTATAACTTTATGGATTGTGATATTTTTATGCCAACATATGATATTCTTTGGGAGAATTTTATTGAAAGTTCACAACTATTATGCAATATATATACTTATTTTGGAAACTGTCCGAGTGTGGTTGGTTATTGAGGGCTTTGGTGAATTGTTTACATTTAATGTTATTCTGGGTTTGCTTTCAAGTTTGTTTTTTTGGTTAGTTGGTTGGTTGGTTTACCAATACTGTGATTTTTTGTTTGTTTCCTTTAAAAAAACCTATATGTATATTTATTCATGGAATCATTTTTTAAATTGGGGAATGCATCAAAACATTTAGAAAAATATTATTCTACCATTTCCAACACTAAACCATTCTGTAAGCTTTTCTATCTCCACACTCCCAGCCCTGGGCACCTTTCAAGGTCATCAAAATCACCAGTTGTATCCCTTCTTACATTTATTCTGGTTCAGCACTGCCCTTGTGCTGATTACTTCAAACAGCAAGATAGCTACAACTTTAATCGGTTATATTTTCCCTCTGGCTACTGTTGTTTTTGTGGGGTTTTTTTTAGCCCTTTGTACACATTTCTGTCACTAACGATATTTTCTCTTCTAGAAAGCAAGCTTCAGCAGAGTTGATTGCAAAGTAAAACAGAAGGAGGTAGTGCAGATAGCAAGAACTGTGTCACCTGCAGTGCTCATTTAACATTATCAACTCAGCTGCATTCATTTTCTCTCTGGGCACTAGATGGCAGCACATATCGGTACTGCATTGCATCAGAGATAGACTGTTATGAGGAATGAAATTGCAGCAAACCCTTCACTAGAGATTTAAAACAGAGCATATGATCAGCAGTAGGGATGAACTTGGCTCCCATGAAAGTCAGTTTCAAAATTCCCATTGTCTTTGTAGGTGTAGAATTGAGTCCGTGTGGGGGATGGAGTTCAACTGTAAAAATGATTTAAGTTCCTTTTTATGGCAAACCTAACAAAAGCTGCTGAATATCACACTGGATTGTCAGGATGAACAAACTGCTTTAAGTTCAGGGAACAACAATGATACAAACACAAACATTATTTACAGGCAACATGGGCCAAGACTGAATATGTGCCAGACGGGGTCCATACCTTCCAAATGTCCTCCTTACTCAGCATAGACACTGAGCACTGAGGAATCACTATGGGGCTGATTCTGACCTCTTGCACCCATTTGGCAGCTATTTAATTCCATTGACTTCAGGGAAGTTACTTCTGGTTTATTCTGGTGTATGTGAAATCAGAATCAGGCCCCACAATCAGGGCTTAAAACAGACCAAATTAGGGGTGAGGGAGTAAGATTTTGGTGGTTGTATATTATAATGAGTGTTGATGTCATGTAATGATGCAATACCATATTATCGGCATACAGGTAGACCTGAGAGAAATGATTTTTTGGTTCAGGGCAGGGGAGTCAGTTCAGTTTGAACCAAAATTCATTTTTTCCCCAGTTTTTCCTCACTGAAATGAAAAAAAAATCATTTTGGCATCAAATCTTATACCCCAATCAAAATAATAAAGAAGTCTGTTTCATTTTGGGTCACTTTCAAGTGTTTTTCATCCTATTGTGATGGTTTTAAAAAAATAGTTAAATTTCTAAACAAGATGGCATTTTGAATCAAAAAAGTCAAAACATTTCATTTTGAAATTGTCAGCATGAATTGTTTTGACTAGTTCATTTCCCCCCTTTTTTTCAAATGAAACTATTTTCTAAGTTTGACCCAAATCCATGAATGTTTTTGGTGCCCAAAAAATGCAGATTGGTACATTTGCCAATTTGTCAAGAAAACTTCATCCAACACTAAGGCTGGGAGAAATCAACAAGGAAGGAGAGAAAAAGTATCTGAAAGGTGTCCAGGTACCTATACAGGCATATAGCAAGACTAACACTATTCACATGCATACCCTGTGCACACACACACAGTTGAGCTGTATAGAGGGTCTACACATGTTTTCTCACCTACTTGGCCCCCAGGGAATTCCAGGGGAAGAAAAGGGACAGTCTGTTACCTATGGATTCTAGATAGCCCTAGCATAGGGGAAACTGATAACAGCATCTTCCTTTTCCCAAAGAAAACTCCTTTTTTCCTCTCTCTGCCTATCTGGGAGAGAAATGGACCAGCAGTGACCAGACTAGACCAGCACTAGAACAGCCCTATTCACAATTCAGTGAGATGGTGTTACAGAGTTCACTCACTGTTGGGCACCTTCTTGTGGCTGCGTCTGGAAATTAGCTCCACTCAGGTCAGACACACCTTCTTCAACAGGTTGTGAGCTCTAGAAAGTGAGGAAGGATGTGGTGTGAACAGGCTCCCTCTCAGCAATCAGCCCCAATGATCAGGTCACTATGTAGTTCTTCCCTTCTGGGGTATCAATATCTCACTGGGTCAGCTGTCCGAATGCTATTCCAGATAATTTTCTGCTCCACGACCAGGTCCTGCACCACTTCTCCAACCACTGGTAGGGGAATCCAAGCTCACTTACTACTCCAGGTTTCAGCCCAGGGACCCAAAGTCTAGCAACTATGGTCTGCTTGCTTCCAGACCCTGTTCCTATTTTCTTGGACTCCTTCCTATTTCCCTTCTCTATCTTCACCATCCTCTTCTGGCCCAAACTCCCTCCTCCCAGAGAGCAATGATAGACTAATTCCCCTCTCTGACTTCTTGCCAGACTCCGTAGCCCCAAACAAACCACACTTCTTACAGCCAGTGACTGCAGACTACTTCCCCCAAAACCCCTTTCTTTTTTCAGCTTCATACAGGTCCAACCTGCTCCTTCCTTTCTGAGCTTCCTCAATTAGCCTTTATCAAGCCCTGGCTCTTCTCCAGGTGCAGCCTCTAAGGTTACTTGTCCTAATTTACCCTACTTTGCCTTATGTGGAGTGGACACCCCACTACAGATGGGTGACCTTGTTTATGTGTATAGCTTATCCAGATCTAGCAGACTGACCCAAATGAATCTCATTGTCTCCAATCATCTCCCTGCTGGCACAGCCAGATGGCAACTGGCTGCTGGCACAGCCAAGAGGCAGCTGGCTGCTGCCTCCTCCTTTTTCCTCCAGTGTCTGCTGGCTGGCTGGGCACCAGCAAGGGACATTAAGCATGAGGGAAGAGAGACAGTCTACATGTTGTCGTTGCTGGTATCACCATGACTCATGATGGTCCAGGGCAGTCACTGCAGGGAAACCCTGATCGCTCCCTGATGCATTCGTGAGTGAGATGTTTAGTTGGATTGAAAAGAAAATCCCTGCCAGTCACTTGTACGTTCTTATATTTATTATTGTAAATGATATAATAAAACAAGAGTGTCAGTCTCCACCCAAACACTGACAAGATCCCACCAGTCACCCCATGGTTTGAACATGCCTGGGATAGGCAACGATTCATTTTCTCCAGTCAGTTGCCTGTGCTGCTCCTGAGGGCCTGGAGCCCCATTAGCATCCTGCCAGGCACCAGCTCTTCCCAGGGCAAGTGCTAACTAAACACTGGGTTGCCCAAAGCATTCAGACATTACTGTGGAAATAGTACCTTTATACCAAAACAGCTGAGAATATAATTTAGTTACAGGTTCCCACCAATAAAATGCACAGGAGAAGAGAGAAGTTTGACCCACGTGCTTCTTAAAATCACACTAATAACCAAAGGTCCCTTTCTGCTTCCTCATCTTGATTAGCATTTTATTCCCTAGATAGTTCCATTGATATATGGGAAGGTGGGTTTTCACAGTAGATAGCCCACTTCATGCATGGATAGGAGTGGGCAGAGCAATGTTCCAAGTCATCAAGAAAATAGCCTTTTCACTGTGAAGTATGTAAACAGATGATAAAATGCTCCAGAATGGTTCTTTTTACTTCATATATTATACATAAGACAAGAGAATTTTCTGTCCAAATATGAGGAAATTGAATTTTTTTTTAAATTACAGAGGTATGAGAATTTAAAAATTTCCGTGTAAGTCCCATTTAGAATAGCTTATAATATATTCTTGGTCTCACTCTGTAGCAGAACCAGTTTGGGCTAGAAAGTTAGCATTTGCTTTATCTCAAACAGATTGGCATGTTTGAAGTAGGGCAAAGAAGAAATGGCAGAGTGACCCATTCCAATACTGTCCAATTGACTCTGGGAAATCTGACCCTTTCAATTCTTTTTTTTTTAAATAGCACATTTATAGGACTCTTCATTGCACAAGAACTTAATATAAATTATCTGATTGCTACCATGACTGGTCACAGTGATATTTACACACACAAATTATAGAAGACAACTCAGACATCCACCCTCTGCAGCTGTGTTCTTGTCTAACACCTCCCCAGCCAGCAGACTCTGGAAGTCAAGACTAGATCAGGCTCCCACTGATGGGAGCCTCCACACACACATTTCTCCCACCCACGCCTCCACTTAGTGTTCTATAGAGGTCTGTCTGCAGGCCTGGAGATCCACAGAGTGGCTAGAGAGGTGTGGGCAGAGTGTATATCTTTCTTCCCCACTAGCCTCATGGGGATTCCCTTAGAGATTTTTTTCCACTTCTGCAACCTCACTCCATGGCAGTAACTTGCCTTTGAAAAGGGTCTGGGAGCTGCCACACCCCGGCAACGGAGCCAAGCTGCTAAGGAGTGAAGCCAGAGGTTCTTCTGAGGATCCATGAAGGTTAGGGGAGGCTGTTCCATGGGAGAGCTAACATCACCCTTGGATGGAACAAATGAGGAGAAAATTCAGCAAGAGATTTCCTTTCTTTTAGTTTCCTCTTCTAAGTTTTCCTGTGAAAAGGAGTGGCCAGGTCCTCAGCTACCTGCAGCCAGCATCTTTTACTTCACTCTGGGTCCCAGAACAACAATAGACTCTTAATTTCCTGGGCAATCTTTATAGTGTTTATGGAGAATTCATTCTGTGATCTGTGCCAGGTTTCTCATGGAGCATCGAGTATATTGGCTGGATTACACTAGTCCATTCCAGGTTTTGGAGTTTTACTAGAGAGTTCAGTTAGTTATGGTTAGAGAAGCTGCATCAGTTGTATGCCGTCTTCTGGGAGCTGCCAGATTAAATAAGTTGTCTGTGGCATCTTCATTTGAAACTATATACAGCCTGTGTGTGATTATTTCTGGAAGATCCTACTCAGGACACAACATTCCTCTTCCTTATCATCTCTGGGCATCAGTGGCTGTGCCAGCAGTGCCACCAGGAGAAGTTCCCTCTTACCCAATACCTGATCCACTGCAGCTTCCCACTAGTAGTTTGAAAATCTAACAAAGACCACCAACGGATTTCTCCATACCAACCTGCATGTGGTAGTTCCTTTCAGCCTTTATCTACCAGGGCTGAATTTGAATCTCTGGCCTTAGATAAGTAAATAATATAAGTACGGGGAAGGAAATGAAGAGGGGTACATGTTATATATAAGTCCCATTCCAAAAAATGCAAATAAACTAGCAAACCAAAAAAGAGAGACTAACAGATACATCTCTTCATTATGCAAGTTCCGCTTGAGTGTGACTTCTCTCCTTCCATTTCTCACTACTTGATATTGGAGTGGGTAAGGTATTTTTCAAAATAGTATCAAGTGCCAGGTAAACTACATTCAAGTGCTTGAGAATGTACATATCCAGTTTCTCACTGGAAATATTACTTTTCTCTTGGGAAACTTCAAAACTTTCTCCATCTATTGAGAAAAAAGCTCCACAGATAGCCTCAGTTTAAATTTAAAAAAAAAAAAAAAAAGGCCAATAGGCAAGGCACTTAGCAAAAAGATTACAATGCAGTTTAAGCATTCAATAATATACTGTAATGATATAATAAACAAAAGGAAAAGGGTGATTGGTACAAACCTGCAGAATACCGCAATTTAATTATGGTCAAGTAATTGCAAAAAGAACCATGCATTATCTTAAATATGTTGAAAAGAAAACATTCCTACCCTTTAACAACTTAACAGTATTGTAAATTTGTTAGTATTGTGAAAAAAAATGGAAATCTGCTGTCTGGTCAAAATAATGTTATTGTTGTCCGCACAATATATTATGGAAAATAAAGACTAATTTAAAGTAATGTGGGCTTTGCCTTAACCTTAATATACACTACACAGCCCAGATATCAGAATGTATCATATTGACTTTACAGTCTGTAGTCTGACACCGAGTCATGCCATTTTTGACTAGGCTATCAAGACTGCTGTAATGTGCACTCTGTATGCACAGTCCAGACCTTCCAATCTTTGAATCTCACCTGATCCCCCGTTTTAGTCCCAAGCCACATTCATTCTATTTAAAGAACCATTCACAATAAGTAATATAGGCAGGTATTGAGCTGTTGTGGAGGGTAACAGAATGAGAATAAAGGATTAGTAGGAAGGAGGCAATGGAAAGTATTAGATTTTTCTTTACATTATAAAGAGGATTTAGAAGAGGGATTAATGGGGTAAGATTAAGCAGTCTTGAGGAGGAGCAGAAAGGATGGTGAAACAAAACTGATTTTATTTTTTATTTTAATTAAGAGTTTAACATTTTTTATAAAGCAGGGAGTTATAATGAATCAGGGTGTGAGTGAGTTCATAGCAGAGCATGGCAGAGAGGATTAGGGGTCAAGAAGAAGAAGACACTTTTTTTTGGTTAGTGTCTACAAAGCCTTAAGAACTTAAAAGGCCAATCGGATCGTGAAACAGAAAGAACAACTTCCCTTTAGTACCGACCCAGAGGAGACATGGACAGGCCAAAGTGTTTTAAGGAACAAGGCTAGGGTTAAGAACACAAGGGAGAAATGTGAATGGTGGAAAGGAGAAAGATGGAGATTAGAATCAAGGAAGCAGGAGAGGTTATAAGTAATCAGAGTCAGCAGAGACAGCCTGTAAGGACGTGTGAAATAGCAGAGAGAGCCAGGGAGTATGTGAAGGGTATCAACACCAGTAAAGACAACTGTAAGATTGGACAGCAGAAAATCTGGAGTTCTCATTAAACTTAAGTAATAAACTACTTCAAGGGTAAGAATCAAGTTTCTATTATGGGAGTGGCTATGCTAATACTTGGTTTAAATGCCTGAGCTTGTTAGATATGAATGGGATACTTCCAGAAACCTGAGCAGAATCAGACCCCGTTGAGCACTCATGAAGCTAATAAAAGTGTTGTGCCTTTTTTCCAACAAACCTTAATTTTGAATGCTCCCTAAGAAGTGCAATTGTGTCTAATTATAATACTGAGATGAACTGCTCTCATCTGCATAAGATGACTTCACTTACAGGAGAATCCATTCTGGAAACACACCTAAACTAAAACCCTGGATACAAACACACCTAGAGTGTTTACAATTCAAACCTGGAACTAAAATTAGCCAATAACCTTTACCTTTATAATGGGTCAACTCCTCTTCTCCAAATACCCCTCGAATTTTCAGATATTCCAGATCTGAATTTTGCTGCTTAATCCTATTTATTTAATTCATCATCAATTAAAAAATTATATACCTTTGAGTTTGACTAAGATTGACACTTGTAGTTTTGCTTGGTATCTGGAAGGGTTAATGTAGAATAAGTCACTGCTTAATGCTGTATGCTGTAAAGTGTGCAAGATAGATGGACATTTTGAAGTGAGGAAAGTAAAGAGACCATCAAAGAGATAAATAAGCACACCAGCTGCTAGTCAGTATGATGAGACACACCCATTCTCCTGATAGTACATTCCTGTACTCAGACAGCACCAATTAGGCTGACCCGCAGAACATGCCTCACCTGGAGAAATGGAGTTTAAAAGGATGAGACTGGCCACACAAATGGGAGTTTTCCCAAGATCTGGAAGGCTGTCAGGACTTGCTAGTAAGCTCTGATAGCAGGGTGAGTTTAATCTGAGGCCTGGTCTACACTATGCGTTTAAACCGATTTTTTCAGCATTAAACCAATTTAACGCTGCACCCGTCCACACAACGAGGCCCTTTATATCGATATAAAGGGCTCTTTAAACCAGTTTCTGTACTCCTCCCCGACGAGAGGAGGAGCGCTGAAATCGGTATTACCATATTGGATTAGGGTTAGTGTGGCCGTAAATCGACGGTATTGGCCTCTGGGCGGTATCCCAAGTGCACCATTGTGACTGCTCTGGACAGCCATCTGAACTCGGATTGCATTGCCATGTAAAAACAGGAAAAGTCTCAGCAAACTTTTATTTCTTTCTTTTAGCCCCAGTTCGTAAGCTCTGATCAGCAGTGTGGTGAGCCTTCATCCCACTCCAAAAAGAGTCCAGCATGACTCGACGGATATTCCTGGACTTATTCGCTGTATGGAGACAAAAATCTCGTCTAATCAAGCTCCGTTACAGAAGCACGAAATGAAAAAGCATGTGAAAGAATCGTCCAGCTATGGTAGACAGTAGCCACAGCACAATTGCTGTATGACAAGCGTAATGGAAAGCAAGAATCAAATGAACGTCATGATGGAGGAGGGGATACTGAGACTCCAGAATATCCAATCTCCCGCAGCTCCGCTATAAGCATATTGTATTCTTGCTGAGCGAGACCAATGTGCTGAGTCAAACACATTGTCCGCGGTGTTCAGGTTATACCGTCGGCAATTTACCGCCCTCTCCCCGTGAAGAAAGAAATAAATCTTCTTTACTATTTTAAAATGTCACCCTAGTTCACTGCAGCGCTGGTAACTTTATTTATGTGCTCGGCCAATGAATAAGCCGTCATCCGCTCCCCTCCCCTTCCCCTCCCTCTCCCCTTTATCTGTGAATGTACAATATGACTGCTATTCCTCGTCATCATCATCCTCATGAGTGCTCCTGGCTGGCCTCAGGTGAGGTCGGCCGGGGGCTCCTGGGTAAAAATAGGAATGATTCCCAGCAGATGGTACAGATCGGCTGGTAACCGTCCTCATCATAGTAACTCGGAGCTGAGTTCCATCAGCCCCCACTGTTCAAGTCTAAAGAAAAGATTCTGTACTGCCTGGACTATCATAGCAGCGAGGTGCTGGGCTCCTCTCTCCCCTACTGTTTAATGTGCTGCCTGGACTATCATAGCAGCTGGAGGCTGCCTCCTCCTCATTTTATCTCACTAAACAGTCAGTATTTCTTATTCCTGCATTCTTTATTACTTCATCACACAAATGGGGGACACTGCCATGGTAGCCCAGAAAGGTTGGGGGAGAAGGGAATCAATGGGTGGGGTTGTTGCAGGGGCACTCCCGTGAATGGCATGCAGCTCATCATTTCTGCGGGATCTGACACAGAGCGGCTGTGCTCTCTGGTTCTCTGATACACTGGTTCTCTAGTACACTTGCCCCATATTTTAGGTAGGACTGACTCTATTTTTAGATAAACCATAAAGGAGGGATTGACTCGGGGAATCATTCCCATTTTTGTCTTTGCGACCCTGGCCGACTTCAGCTAGGGCCAGCCAGGAGCACCCATGACAGCAGCAGATGGTACAGAATGACTGATAACCGTCATCTCATCACCAATTTACAATGGCACAGCAGATGGTACAGAACAACTGGTAACCGTATCTGCTACCTTGCAATGGCAAATGAATGCTGCTGTGTAGCACTGCAGTACTGCCTCTGGCAGCGGCATCCAGTACACATACAATGACAGTGACAAAAGGCAAAACGGGCTCCATGGTTGCCATGCTATGGCGTCTGCCAGGGCAATCCAGGGAAAAAGGGCGTGAAATGATTGTCTGCTGTTGCTTTCATGGAGGAAGGAATGAGTGACGACATTTACCCAGAATCACCCGCGGCACTGTTTTTGCACCATCATGCATTGGGATCTCAACCCAGAATTCCAATGAGCGGGGGAGACTGTGGGAACTATGGGATAGCTATGGGATAGCTACCCACAGTGCAAGGCGCTGGAAATTGACACTAGCCTCGGTACATGGCCGCACACTGCCAAATTAATGCGCTTAGTGTGGCCGTGTGCACTCGACTTTATATAATCTGTTTTACAAAACCGGTTTATGTAAAATTGGAATAATCCCGTAGTATAGACATACCCTGAGGTAGTTGCTATCCCCTCTTTCTGTGTTCCCATCTTTGTTTGGGGTAGACTGATACAACAGTCATGATACAGATGAGGGGCACTGGAGGGCTCCTCCCATCCAGCTACTGTGGCAGGACTTGAGGAGTGCTGCCAAGGACTAGAGGCAAGTGATCTATAATTGGACTCAGAAAGGATGCTGGAAGTGAGCCAAATTGCCACCAGGAACAGTGAGATTCCCCAGGAGTGGGTGCTCCTATACAGGACACAAGGACAGGACACTCAAAATTACTACAGCTGAACCTAGGCTTAGGGTCTTTTGACTATAGTCAGCAACAGAACTTTTCTCAGTTGGCTTGGCTTTTCTCTGGATAGTGCAGACATATAAGGCTGCTAGCCCATATTCTGTCAGTGGAGAACTATACAAAATACATACAATAATATATGATACATAACAGACTTACAGGTAGCCATAGGTACTTAAATGAATACTATCAATACTATGCAAGTGTGTATTTCCAGTGTGTGCAATTTTGTAAAACCTGCATCAGAAATGTTCCAAAGGTCAATGAAAAGTAATGGAGATGTTAACATGACAAGGATGATTGCTTACAATTCTAATTTCTCCAGATGTCCTAATTGCACTTTTTTGTTTGAAATATATAGCATCATCAGACAGCAACAGTCTCCTTGTGTATTGATACCAACACAGTATATTTAGAACTTCTCCGTGACATTCAAAATGTTCTTCCTTGTATAAATCCCATTAAATGGGGTCCACCCTAGAAGTATTCTTCCTACAAGATGCCCTATTCAAAGCCATATTTTTGTCACAATACATGCTATCCTCTTTCTTTGACATCCCACCACTTCATGGGTCATTCTCTCTGTGTCAGGAGTAAGGACCCTCAGATTAACTTCAGTCTAATTAGTGCGCCTGGGCCCCATTTGAGCCACTTTACTAGCTGAGGGGATTAGCTGACCTGCTCTTAAGATCAGCAGCAGCAGATTGCTGGCCACTCAAAGCATTCACCCATACTTATGATAACTCTTGTTTCCAGCTTTGCTCCTCTCTTGGGCCCAGCCTTGCTCTGCCTTGCCTCACTGCCGATGACCCATTTGTGACCCTCAGCTGATTCCTGAGTTCTGACTTCAGCTCAGACCCTTGGCTCTAGCATATGGCTTCTGACTCAACTGTGACACTTGCCTCTGGCATATAGCTACAGACTCCCATTGTGGGCATTAGGCTGCCTGACCGCCCATCTCCTGGTCCCTAACACAGTGTCTTTCCTTCAGACTTAATCTGTTAGACTCCCTTACCTACATAGTTGTCAGGACTGTGGTTTACATGACCAAATCATCTGAGCTTGCACACCCTCATTCAGAACTCTGGCTCCCAGTGTTCCCTCTTGTCTTTCTAGGGGTCTGTTAACCTACCGAGGTGCCTCTTGTCTCATTTATGAGCAGGGAAGTAATCTCTCCATTAGCAAACCCCAGAGAGTAAAAATAAATGAGCTCTGCTTTTCCAATCATGCTTTATTCTCACTTAGCCACATTATTGACCATATATGTCAACTGGGCCACCACCTTGATCCCTTTGAGTGAAAGGCCATTTCTCCCTTATAGGAAAAATTGTCACACAATTGGAATGATATATATAGGATCCTTAGTATTCATTACAAATCATGTAAGCTAAATAATTGGCCAAATCTCATAGCAATGGAATTGAAGGACATTCACATCCCGTCACTGACATTGGTTGGATTAGTTTTCAAAGCAATTGGCCCAGCAGGGTGCACTCCCCTGAGAAGCGTTTCAAGTGACTGACTCACAGTTTAGTCACTAGGGGGATTGCAGTATGGAAAAGCCCATGGTTATATTTGCTTGGCTGTCCTTCAAAATGTTCAGTCAGAAGGGTGAATGAGATACAATGGGAAACTTCCAGATAAACAAGGACAATTTCTTCCTAAAACACTGTCACTTTCAAATTTCAATATATTTTGTTTCTAAATCAAGCAAACTTTGGTTTGTCTGTATAGTTAATGAAAACTCGAGCTCTTTAATGCTTGGCATCTCATTTGCTCTTCTCATACTGTTGTGGTGGTAGCGTTGTTTTTAACAACCCAGTAGTTCTGCCAAGAAGAAAAAAACATCAAGGAACATAAACAGATTTGTTTGGCTGCACTCACTGTGTGGGGAAAACAGAATTACAGGCTAGAAGCCAGAAAGGACAAACTTTGGGTAAACTGCATTAATTCTGCAATGTCCGATAACAGTTCTGAAAAGCCAAATAATCATAATGAATAATCATATGGGTAGCTGTCAGAATACAATGAAAGAAAATACTATACCTTCAGATATACACAAATTATCCATCTGCATGAAAGATTTTTAAATAGCTCCATAATGCTGCTGTCAAATGAGATAACACCTAACAATAGTAGTGTGTAGTAATGCTGGGGATAATTGTGCTAGGTTATAATTTTCAGTTGTGCACTGTTATATTGATTTTGTTTTGTTTATCTAGTATTCTTTCTTTTCTGTAAAAACTCCCAGTTCCTTTTCAGGGACTGCTATCCTGGATACTTTTAATTCCTGCTTTAGATACAATTCACGTGAGCTAAATGTTTGTTTTCTGATAAAACTATATTTTGAAAAATGAAAACAAAATAACTCTCCAGTCCCACCCACTCTTTTCTCAATGTATCCACAGTTCACACCAGTGCTATAACAATATATCTGTGAGCTAGAAGAATAATTGTCTTGACATCACAGTAAGTAACTTGACAGTAAGTACCAAAACTATTTGTTAGATCTGAAGCACATACATCAGTGATAAAGTGGGATATCACTGCAGTGATAGATACTTGGTAAGACATCACATGGGAGGTTAAACTAGCTGTCATAGGCTTCAGTGGAAAGAAATGGGTTATTTTTTTTAACACAGAGGTAACTGAGATCCTAGCAGAGAGATGGTACAGATAGTTTTTAACTTTCATGTAGCTAGTAAAGTTCAATCCTAGATAGAGGTTGAAGGGTCAACCTTGACTAGACACATTGAGATAAAAACCACCCATGCTTTGTTTCTGCTAGGATTGTACTTCAAGATAGCTATCTCGAGTTATCTCCATGTAAACCACACCTATTTTATTGCAATGAAGACATAGGCACAGAAATATAAGCCAATGGCTGCTCTCACTTACCCACCATCTCCCTGTTACAGGGGGCTGCTAGGCTTGGGAAGAGCTGTGAAAAAGTTAATGCAGTCACAAGGTGAAATAGATTTCCACCAGAATCTCCACAAGGCTTGGTGATAGCTGAAGCACATCACTCTTCCTGCTTCCAATTTAGCCCTCATCAGTCACCACCTTGGGCATTCTCCGTGAGGCCTGGATGTAGCCTCCCTATTCAATGGATGCACCATCCCTTCCCAGGACTCCATGCCTTCCTCACCTGTCCTTGCCCCTCCCTGCTGGCTTGAGGCTTGCTGATGGGAAGGGATTTGGTGGTCTTCCTCACTGTACCTACATCCAGCCTTGCTCCCACTTTTCTCCCCTCCTGATGTTCCCAGGTGAGGGTTGCCATTGCAGCCCAGAGCAAGCAGGAGTATACGGACTGGAGAATTCTGCCTCAGTAGTGGTGATACTGACTATCTGTCTCTCCTCCTGCATTGCAGCTCTCAGACAGGCCAGACAAGAACAGCCCAGCTTGTCCCCCACCTCAAACCCTTATCCCTCCTTGCTTCTCAGAGATTCCCAGTGTTAAGAGAAGCCACCGTGGATTCCAGCAGGCAGAGCAGGACCCAGGTGCTGGCTGTGCATATTTTCAACAAAAAAATTGAATATTAAAATGTTTTGATATGGAAATGCTGCCAGCATAACTCAAGGAATTTTGTTTGAGTACCTCACATGCCCATTTTCCTCCATAGACCAGGTTACCTGATCAGACTCTCTCTCTCATGATGCACCATGTCTTCCCTCTTGACTAAGGGTGATGGTGCATCATGGGAGGCCATAGCCATGATCTATCCTGTAAGATGTAGTCCGGCCTGGGAGCCTGGCTAATAGAGGAGAATGGGGATATGAGGCCACTGAACTTCAGCCTCCATGAGGCATTGCAGCTGCATTTTCAATATTGAAATATTTTGGCTTTAGGGATTTGTTTTTTCAATACTTTTCATGCAGAATTTATATATAGTTGAAAACACAATTTTCTATTGAACAGTTGTGATAGAAAATTTTCAACTATCCCTAAATTAGATTTCCCCCTGAAAAAACTTCTATGCACAACCAAGAAGTGAACCAAGAAAAATACAAACAAGAAGTGACACAGGCTGCAATTCATAGCAGATGACATCAGTAAGATGTGAATTCCACTGAATACTTTTAAATGTACCTTGTCATTTTCTGCCATGGTGCCTAGCTATCCTAGAAAAAATGCTCCATGCTACCTTCAAACTTCAAATCCACTCACTCATCATAGGATGGAGACCAGAGTGCCTTTACTTCTGTGGTATGGAACAGAGACCAAATATTTAACTTACTGTCCTTCATACTTCATATTTCACCCCTTCCCACAAGACTTCGCCATCAGTATGTTCCTCACAGGTATAAGGATCTGCCTGAAAGCAGATAAGTATAGATCTGCTTTCAGTATTGGAACCATAATTCATACACTCAACTGCATGAATGTAGCACAAGGAATTTGAGTGTGATTGCACGATGGTGCTGATGATGATGGTAGGGGGCAGGGCTCAGCAGTCCTGGAGCTCATTCTCAGTTTCTTGTGTTCCTAAAAGCTCATGCTTAATGGTTTCAGCCAGCCACCTGCAGAGGTCAAGAAGGGATCTTTTCCCCCCAAAAAATCTTTCTCTGAAGCATCAGTGATAGTCATGGCTGCAGAAGGAACCAGAGATCTGAGGAGGCACTGAGCATTCCTCTCTCAGGGATTTGGCTGTCTGGTTCTTGCTCTCATACTCAAGGTCTAACTGATCACCATATATGGGATCAGGAAGGAATTTTCCCCCAGGCTAGATTGGTAGTAATCTTATAGGGGGATGGGTTACCTTCCTCTGCAGCATGTGAGTGAAGGTCACTTGAGAGGATTATCTGGGTATATCTCACTTAACCATTTCCCTGACAGCTCAGGGGCCGCAGGCATTGGTGCACTTTGGCCCTTCCTACTTTCTGTGCCTATGGCATATAATAATCTGTACATCTCCTGCAGGCTGTAATACTTTGGTCTAACTTTGGCTGTTGGGTTTAGTGTGTGGATGCTGGTGGCCTGTGATGTGCAAAAGGTCCGATGAGATGATCTGGTGGTCCCTTCTGGCTTTAAATTCTATTACTATGATTTTATGCAACCCAGAAAGCATAGATCTATTTCCCTTTTAATTGTATGCAGTGTTGTTGTAGCTATGTTGGTGCTAGGATATTAGAGAGACAAGATGAGTGAAGTAATATCTTTCATTGGACCAACTTCTGTTGGTGTGAGAGACAAACTTTTGAGTTTACACAGAGCTCTTCTTCAGGTCTGTGAAAGTACTAGGCATGTCACAGCTAAATACAAAGCGAAACAGATTGTTTAGCATAAGGAATTAACACATTTCAAGGGACCATTCAAGATGGAGTAGGACCATTAACACCATTCCAGTCATGGGGAAGTGATGGAGGAAAAGCAAACAAACAACACACGCACACAGCTGCATTCCCCCACACCACAACCCCTCTTTCCTTTCCCTCTGACTGAAGAACTGTTAACAGGCCACTTCACCTTGAATAGCCTCTTGAAATATGTGTTAACTTTTTATTCTAAACAATCTGTTCCAGCATCCTTGAGTGATGCAGTAAAGCTAATCTAACCTCTGGTGTAGACAGTGCTAAGAATTCTCCTGTCAACCAGCCACCAACTCTTAGGGAGGTGGAATTAGGGTTGCCAACCCTCCAGGTTTCGCCGGGAGTCTCCCAGAATCTGGCTCATCTCCTGGAGATGCTACTGCAGCCAAACCGGGAGATTTTAGGTGCTAATAGTCTGGCAGGGCTAAGGCTGGCTCCCTGCCTGCCCTAGCCCCATGCCACTCCAGGTAGCAGCCTGTACATCTCTGTGGCCCCTAGTGGGGATGCAAAGGGTCTCCACACACTGCCCCCACCCCAAGCACCAACTCCACAGCTCCCATTGGCCAGGAACTGCAGCCAATGGGAGCTACAGGAGGTGGTGCCTGGGGGCCACAGGGTCATGCTGACTGCTTCCTGGAGTGGTGCGGGGCCAGGGCAGGCAGGGAGCCTGCCTTAGCCCCGCTGTGTCTGCTGACCAGGAGCCACTTGGGGTAAGCACTGCCCGGCCAGAGCTCACACCCTTCACCCCCTCCTGCACCCAATCCCCCTGCTGCAGTCCTGAGCCACCTCCCGAAGCCAGCACCCCAAATCCCCTCCTGCACCCCAACCTCCAGCCCTGAGACCCCCTCCTAGGGTGACCAGATGAGATTAAATATAGGGACACATGGGGGGGAGCAAAAAAAAATCCGAGTGCTGCTGACGGAACAAAAAAAAAAAATTTTTTTTAAAAAGAGTGCTGCTGGCAGACTGAAATATTGGGACAAAGATTGGTTGGGATGCGGGACAACCACCCAAATATCAGGATGGACCCTATCCCCTCCTGCACCCGAACTCCCTCTCAGAGCTTGCATCCCCTCCTGCATCCAACCCCCTGCCCCAGGTTAAGCCCAGCACCCCTCCCACACTCTTAACCCCTTGACCCCAGCCCAGAGCCCAAACCCCCTCCCACACTCCAATACTTTGCTCAAGCCCAGTGAGAGTGGGAGAGAGTGAGCAACAAACGGAGAGGGTATGGAGTGAGCGGGATGGGACCTTGGAAAAGGAGTGGAGTGGGGCCTCGAGGCAGGGGCGGGGAAAGGGTGTTTGGGTTTGTGTGGTTAGACAGTTGGCAATCCTAAGTTGTATATCTACACCAACTGGAGAATCCCTTCTGTCAATGTAGGTAGAGTGTTCACCGAAGTGCTGCAGTGGCATAGCTGTGGAAGAGCTCTGTGTAAGCTCGAAAGCTTGTCTCTCTCACCAACAGGAGTTGGTCTAATAAAAGATGTTACCTCACCCACTTTGGCCTGGTCTACACTACGTGGTTAAATCGATTTAAACAGAGTTAAATCGACTTAACGCTGCACCCGTCCACACTACCCTGCTCTGTAAATCGATTTAAAGGGCTCTTTAAATCGATTTCTGTACTCCATCAAAAC